>NC_042629.1:4804935-5009830 GCF_901001135.1 Rhinatrema bivittatum
TTAGAACCAGGTTTTCAAGCATTCTGCACAATCTCTGAGGTGAAAATGCAAGATTTAAGAGTTTTGTCCGAAAACTCTTTTTTCACTCTGAAATGATGTTAGAACCAGGTTTTCAAGCATTCTGCACAATCTCTGAGGTGAAAATACAAGATTTAAGAGTTTTGTCCGAAAACTCTTTTTTCACTCTGAAATGATGTTAGAACCAGGTTTTCAAGCATTCTGCACAATCTCTGAGGTGAAAATACAAGATTTAAGAGTTTTGTCCGAAAACTCTTTTTTCACTCTGAAATGATGTTAGAACCAGGTTTTCAAGCATTCTGCACAATCTCTGAGGTGAAAATACAAGATTTAAGAGTTTGTCCGAAAACTCTTTTTTCACTCTGAAATGATGTTAGAACCAGGTTTTCAAGCATTCTGCACAATCTCTGAGGTGAAAATACAAGATTTAAGAGTTTTGTCCGAAAACTCTTTTTTCACTCTGAAATGATGTTAGAACCAGGTTTTCAAGCATTCTGCACAATCTCTGAGGTGAAAATACAAGATTTAAGAGAATTGTCTAAAACTCTTTTTTCACTCTGAAATGATGTTAGAACCAGGTTTTCAAGCATTCTGCACAATCTCTGAGGTGAAAATACAAGATTTAAGAGTTTTGTCCGAAAACTCTTTTTTCACTCTGAAATGATGTTAGAACCAGGTTTTCAAGCATTCTGCACAATCTCTGAGGTGAAAATGCAAGATTTAAGAGTTTTGTCCGAAAACTCTTTTTTCACTCTGAAATGATGTTAGAACCAGGTTTTCAAGCATTCTGCACAATCTCTGAGGTGAAAATGCAAGATTTAAGAGTTTTGTCCGAAAACTCTTTTTTCACTCTGAAATGATGTTAGAACCAGGTTTTCAAGCATTCTGCACAATCTCTGAGGTGAAAATGCAAGATTTAAGAGTTTTGTCCGAAAACTCTTTTTTCACTCTGAAATGATGTTAGAACCAGGTTTTCAAGCATTCTGCACAATCTCTGAGGTGAAAATGCAAGATTTAAGAGTTTTGTCCGAAAACTCTTTTTTCACTCTGAAATGATGTTAGAACCAGGTTTTCAAGCATTCTGCACAATCTCTGAGGTGAAAATGCAAGATTTAAGAGTTTTGTCCGAAAACTCTTTTTTCACTCTGAAATGATGTTAGAACCAGGTTTTCAAGCATTCTGCACAATCTCTGAGGTGAAAATACAAGATTTAAGAGTATTGTCCGAAAACTCTTTTTTCACTCTGAAATGATGTTAGAACCAGGTTTTCAAGCATTCTGCACAATCTCTGAGGTGAAAATACAAGATTTAAGAGTTTGTCCGAAAACTCTTTTTTCACTCTGAAATGATGTTAGAACCAGGTTTTCAAGCATTCTGCACAATCTCTGAGGTGAAAATACAAGATTTAAGAGTATTGTCCGAAAAACTCTTTTTTCACTCTGAAATGATGTTAGAACCAGGTTTTCAAGCATTCTGCACAATCTCTGAGGTGAAAATGCAAGATTTAAGAGTTTTGTCCGAAAACTCTTTTTTCACTCTGAAATGATGTTAGAACCAGGTTTTCAAGCATTCTGCACAATCTCTGAGGTGAAAATACAAGATTTAAGAGTATTGTCCGAAAACTCTTTTTTCACTCTGAAATGATGTTAGAACCAGGTTTTCAAGCATTCTGCACAATCTCTGAGGTGAAAATACAAGATTTAAGAGAAATGTCTAAAAACTCTTTTTTCACTCTGAAATGATGTTAGAACCAGGTTTTCAAGCATTCTGCACAATCTCTGAGGTGAAAATACAAGATTTAAGAGTTTTGTCCGAAAACTCTTTTTTCACTCTGAAATGATGTTAGAACCAGGTTTTCAAGCATTCTGCACAATCTCTGAGGTGAAAATACAAGATTTAAGAGTTTTGTCCGAAAACTCTTTTTTCACTCTGAAATGATGTTAGAACCAGGTTTTCAAGCATTCTGCACAATCTCTGAGGTGAAAATGCAAGATTTAAGAGTTTTGTCCGAAAACTCTTTTTTCACTCTGAAATGATGTTAGAACCAGGTTTTCAAGCATTCTGCACAATCTCTGAGGTGAAAATGCAAGATTTAAGAGTTTTGTCCGAAAACTCTTTTTTCACTCTGAAATGATGTTAGAACCAGGTTTTCAAGCATTCTGCACAATCTCTGAGGTGAAAATGCAAGATTTAAGAGTTTTGTCCGAAAACTCTTTTTTCACTCTGAAATGATGTTAGAACCAGGTTTTCAAGCATTCTGCACAATCTCTGAGGTGAAAATGCAAGATTTAAGAGTTTTGTCCGAAAACTCTTTTTTCACTCTGAAATGATGTTAGAACCAGGTTTTCAAGCATTCTGCACAATCTCTGAGGTGAAAATACAAGATTTAAGAGAATTGTCCTAAAACTCTTTTTTCACTCTGAAATGATGTTAGAACCAGGTTTTCAAGCATTCTGCACAATCTCTGAGGTGAAAATACAAGATTTAAGAGTATTGTCCGAAAACTCTTTTTTCACTCTGAAATGATGTTAGAACCAGGTTTTCAAGCATTCTGCACAATCTCTGAGGTGAAAATGCAAGATTTAAGAGTTTTGTCCGAAAACTCTTTTTTCACTCTGAAATGATGTTAGAACCAGGTTTTCAAGCATTCTGCACAATCTCTGAGGTGAAAATACAAGATTTAAGAGTATTGTCCGAAAACTCTTTTTTCACTCTGAAATGATGTTAGAACCAGGTTTTCAAGCATTCTGCACAATCTCTGAGGTGAAAATACAAGATTTAAGAGAATTGTCCGAAAAACTCTTTTTTCACTCTGAAATGATGTTAGAACCAGGTTTTCAAGCATTCTGCACAATCTCTGAGGTGAAAATACAAGATTTAAGAGTTTTGTCCGAAAACTCTTTTTTCACTCTGAAATGATGTTAGAACCAGGTTTTCAAGCATTCTGCACAATCTCTGAGGTGAAAATACAAGATTTAAGAGTTTTGTCCGAAAACTCTTTTTTCACTCTGAAATGATGTTAGAACCAGGTTTTCAAGCATTCTGCACAATCTCTGAGGTGAAAATACAAGATTTAAGAGAAATGTCTAAAAACTCTTTTTTCACTCTGAAATGATGTTAGAACCAGGTTTTCAAGCATTCTGCACAATCTCTGAGGTGAAAATACAAGATTTAAGGGAAATGTCTAAAAACTCTTTTTTCACTCTGAAATGATGTTAGAACCAGGTTTTCAAGCATTCTGCACAATCTCTGAGGTGAAAATACAAGATTTAAGAGTAGTGTCCGAAAACTCTTTTTTCACTCTGAAATGATGTTAGAACCAGGTTTTCAAGCATTCTGCACAATCTCTGAGGTGAAAATACAAGATTTAAGAGTTGTGTCCGAAAACTCTTTTTTCACTCTGAAATGATGTTAGAACCAGGTTTTCAAGCATTCTGCACAATCTCTGAGGTGAAAATACAAGATTTAAGAGTTTTGTCCGAAAACTCTTTTTTCACTCTGAAATGATGTTAGAACCAGGTTTTCAAGCATTCTGCACAATCTCTGAGGTGAAAATGCAAGATTTAAGGAGGCCCGCCTCTTGAGGCATGGGCCGCATAACTGGGCAGACGTGCGGCAGGCAAGAGGGAGGGGGGCACAGCCTAGGTGCGGAGAGGGGCGGACAATGGGATTAGGGGCCAGTTCAAACCTGGGCATGAGCCAATGAGACAAAGAAGGCGGCGTCTCCGAGCTCGGGTACTTAGAGGTAGGGCGGGGTGGGGGGAGCACATTTGCAGCCTGGAAGCGAGAGCAACAGGCTGATCTCAGCACGGCTGTGCTGTAACAGGCTGACCTCAGCACGGCTGTGCTACAACAGTTTTGCTTTTACTTTCACTTTGCCTCCAGCACGGCCGTGCTGCAAGAGGAGCAGATCAGCTAAAGGAGCAGGAACGATTTCTTTGATTACATCATTGGGTAAAGTACATAGATTTTGTGGCTTATAGGCAAAATGTTGAGAATATTAATGGTAATTGTGTGTTGCTAAGGTCTGGAAGGTATGCTCACCCCCCCCCCCCCCTTTTGCATTGAACTGGCTCTGCATTACCAGTACTTTATTTAATGAAAAGGCTTTGAATGCATGGCTGTTTCTGCCTGGAATGTTATTTTATTTAAGGAAATGCCTTAGCACATGGCTGGTTATATATATTTTAACTAATATATATTTAGTGAAATGCCATGGGCTCTCGGCCACACTTTACCTGTTATTATATATATATATTTTATGAATTCATGGCTGGCTTTCAGCACAATGCTTGCCCTGCATGTTGCTGTATTTATTGAAAGGGCAGCGAGTGCGGGGCTGGTTATCTTTCACTTGTAGCCTCTTAGAAACGCCATTGAAGGGGTCTACACATGGTGAATGCATAGGTGGTTAGAGCACATGGCTGGCAGTGCAGGCTTGGTAGCTCAGTGGTTAGAGCACTGATCTTGTAGGCTTACTTTACTTTAAAATCGATGTTTTCTATGTATTGCTTTACCCCTCGCTCTCTAAATTGCTAGGAAGTGGGCAGGCTTCATGTCTACCATGCTACCTCAACATCCTGTGGATGTGCTTTGTTATACCTAAGTAATCTGACAATTAAAAAGTAGCCAGCATTCCGTAGTTGGGAATTCTGATGATATGTCTGTGGGACAGCGGTATGGCATTTGAGTGCTCAGCCAGGTTAACAGGATGGTTTTATATTAATCCTAAAGGTGATATTTAGCATTCGGTTACCATTTAAAGGGACAGCTGTCCCATGTGCACGTTTATACTGAATTATAAGGGGTACAGGACCCTCAGCTTGATAGATATGATTTAGGCTGCGCTATGCAGCTCTATTCAAAGTAAATTAAATTATTAATGAAAGGTTGGCTTACATCTTAGCATGGTATTGTGGTTCTCATGGGAAGGGCTTGCCAGCAGAGGTCAGCACATGGCAGCGGCCATTTTGGGAGTTTAGCACATGGCAGCGGCCATTTTGGGAGTTTAGCACATGGCAGCGGCCATTTTGGAGGTCAGCACATGGACTTTCAGGATTTTCTTTTTTTTTTTTTTTTTTTTAATTACTTTCCTTTTACTCCCCAGGCCCCCCCCCCCCCCATGCGCTGGCACTCCCGCCTCCCCCCAGAGTCCGGCCGCCCCTCGCCCCCCCCCTCCACCTTCCTCAGCTGCCCCCACCCCCATCCTGTTCCCGTCCAGCCCCCCCAAACTTGCCGGGCCCAAACGTGCACCCAGCCCCAGCCCCCCCCCCCCCCCGGCTCCTTGCACCCCTCCCCCACCCCCCCCTTAGCAGGTGTGCGCACACCCACATTTGCCTATTACCTATTCATATGCCCCCCCCCCCCCAAAACTGTGCGAGATCTAACCATTTAATATGTCTACACAGCATGGCTACCACTCAGTTTGCTATGGCTTTTGCCCCGTCCGCACTTATGCCGGACCAGGCTCAGGCTCTAGCCAAGCGAGCACGTCGGAAGCCAAGCAAATTGCAGGAAAACTTTGCGGCAACCCCAGAAGTCGAAAAACGTAAGACCAAGACACAGAGGAATAAGAAGAGGAAATCCGCAAGCACACGACAACCGCGTAGCATCAGCCATTTGGGCTGCTATGTGCCGGAGCAGCCCCCTCCACGGGGCATGACCCCTGCAGCACCGACCCCTGCAGCACCGCCACGAGAGAACTTCGGCAATGTTACCGAACGACAGCTGCGTCAGCTCATGGACCAAACCTGGTCAGCGGCTGCTATCCATGGCACGGACAGGGTGAAGGCAATGCTGGATGCCTTAACGCATACCACTAGCCCATCCCCTGGCTCAGTGCCCATCGGTCCACAGCACGGTGCAGCGGGCAGCTCCAACAGTTCAGCTGGCAACACCCAGCCACCAGCACGTCAACAGACAGCTCATGGACAACACGGGCAACCGCAAGAAGGACAGAACTGTGAGTACCCTGATTTAAACCGGGGCCAGGGTAATGTGCAGGTACCCTCAACACAGCCCAGTTACCCACCACCAAGGAATGGCAGCGAAGTGTGGCTGGGGCCACAAAGCGCTCCTACTGACAATTTCGCTGCTATGAAAGCTATTTTCGATAACTGGCATGGGCAGGGTAATGCTAACACTAGCCCAACACAGGAAACAGGGCAGTCAGGACGACCCATGGGGGATATTTTACTTGTGACACCAACCCCAGCCCCAGCTACAGCTGTTGGAACACCAACCACAGCTACAGCGGTTGGAACAACGGTGGGTCAGCTGGGGACCAATGGGCACAATACCACTGGTAGCTCAGCCACGAATGGCAATAACGCTGCACAATACACATGTACAGTGGGCTCACTAACCGCGCATGTGTCAGAGGCGTTAAAAGAGAAAATATGGCGCAGCGAATATGTAGATATATTCGAGCTGCTCAGGAAAGAAGGGGAGGGTTCCGATCCCAAATGCCACGAAGCGTGCAAACTCTCAGCTAGGGAGAAACCCTGCATCGCTAAGACGCTAGCTAATTGGTCAGCAGGATTCAGAATTCTGTCATCCATCATAGGTCAAAAATTTCCTGAAAAATGTTGCTCCTTAATTGCTTACCAGGACGTCATTTGTGGTGCTTATCGCACGTATGGCGGTACGGCTTGGTTGGAGTATGGTGCAGGAGGTTGTCCCTGGCTTCGCTGGCAATGCATACCAGCCGAGTACATGGTTAACTCCTCGCCAACATACTTTTACGGGAAGATTTCCATTTCGGCAAGGTCAGCCCTTTCGTCAAGGGCAAAGGTGGGGGCAAGCCACTAGATTTAGGGGTGGGGGGACTCCCATCTGTAGGCTGTTCAACTCTGGTTTTTGCAGATTCGCTGCTGCCTGCAAATTCAGACACGCCTGCATGGGATGCGGTGCAGGCCACCCTCAAACAAAATGCTCAAGGGGAGGAACCATCCCCCACACAGAGCAACAATAAATTCATTAGAGCACCTACCCCCATTAAGATACATAGCTTGCAGGTCTGTTTAAAGGGTTATCAGCCCAAGGAGGCCAGATGGCTATACGAAGGGTTTTCCCAAGGTTTTCATATACCTTTCATGGGGCCAGAAACCGCCACAGAGGCTAAGAATCTCTTATCTGCGAGGAATAATGAAGAGGTCATTGCACTAAAGATCAAAAAAGAAAGCGACATGGGTAGGTTGGAAGGCCCATTCAAGGACAAACCTCTACCTCATTTTAGGATTTCCCCTCTGGGGGTGGTTCACAAAAAAGAGCCAGGGGAATTCCGAATGATTCACCATTTATCCTTCCCAGAGGGTGGGTCAGTGAATGATTACTTGGACCCCGAAGCATGCTCGGTTGCCTACGCCTCATTTGACCAGGCATTAGACATGGTGAGGCATTGGGGGCAAGGGGCATGGTTGGCAAAAGCCGACATTGAATCAGCCTTCCGCTTGCTTCCAATACATCCAAGCTGCTTCCATCTGTTGGGGTTTCAATTCCAAGGTAAATATTACTTCGATAAATGCCTCCCGATGGGCTGCTCTATATCTTGCGCCTACTTTGAGAGGTTTAGCACATTTGTGCAATGGGCTGTAGAGCAGGACATCGGGAAAGGGAAAATCATACACTATTTGGATGATTTTCTGTTTACCGGCCATAGGGACACACAGGCCTGTGCGCAAGCCCTCGAAGCATTCACCCGGAAAACTGACGAATTAGGCATTCCGCTAGCTAAGCACAAATCAGAAGGACCGTCACAAAAATTGTCATTTCTCGGTATCGAAATTGATACTCTGCAAATGGTCACACGCCTACCGCCCGCAAAAATAGCAGCGTTACGGGCCAACATATCTACTACCGAACAATCACGCTAAAACAAATGCAGTCACTCATTGGTCACCTCAATTTCGCTTGCAAGATCATGCCCATGGGTCGCCCCTTCATAAGAAGATTGTCCCAAGCCACAGCAGGTATTCGCAGGAGCCATCATTTCATTAGAATCACCAAGGAGCTCAGGGAGGACCTCATAGTATGGAAGACATTCCTAGGGGAATATAATGGGCGGACAGTTTGGAGGGACCCGATCATGACCAATAGGGAGCTGCAGCTCTACACCGACGCAGCGGGGAGCGCTGGATTCGGGGCCTATCTGGCTGGGAAATGGTGCGCGGAACGATGGCCAGTACAGTGGGAAGCCATGGGTTTACTCAGAGACATCACTTTTCTCGAATTGTTCCCCATTAAAGTTGCAACAATACACATGTGGAAAGCATGTTTCCACAACAGAAGAGTGTTTTTTTGGTCAGACAACATGGCGGTTGTACAGGCGAAAAATTCTCTCACCGCTCACTCCCCTAGGGTCATTAGGCTATTGCGGGATTTAGTACTGCTCTGCCTGCGCATTAACCTGGTCTTTAAGGCTAAGTACGTTCCGGGGGAAGCTAACGGCATCGCTGATGCATTGTCTCGTTGTCAGTGGTCTCGTTTCAGATTCCTGGCCCCGGAAGCAGAGCATCACCCTTATCACGTCCCTCCGCGGATTTGGGAATTAGGGTGCCCGGAATCGCCTCCATATTGAGATCGGCTCTGGCAGAGTACGGGGAGAGCATATGCACGCGGCGGGAGCCTGTTCCAAAAATTTTGCCAATCAAATAACACGCAAGTTCAAGGGACAATGACAGAGAGAAATGTAATGACAGAGAGAAATGTAACAGAGTTCTTGCTCTACCTCAAGAACTCGGGAGCATCAAGAGCACAGGCAGGGCAACATGTAGCTGCTATTGTTTTCGTCTCCAAACTATGGGGGATAGGCTCAATTAGCAACTCCTTTCTCATAAAAAAGATATTAGAGGGTTGGCGGAGACAAGAACCAGTTAGAAGGGACGCCAGAAAGCCTATCACACCAATGCTGCTACAAGCACTGGTAAAGGAGCTCCCCAGCCTAGTTTGGGACAATTATGAGGTAAAGCTATGGACCGTGGCTTTTTCACTAATGTTCTTTGGTGCATTTAGAAACAGCGAGCTTATCCCGAGGGCAAAGGTGACCACCAGGGCATCGGATGGGGGTCTCCTGATAGAAAACATAAGGCTGTTTAATGAGACAGTACAGATCTTTCTCAGGCGAGCAAAAACTGATCAACGGGCAGTAGGTCGCTGGATTACATTATACCCTGCTCATACGGGGGTGATATGCCCCGTAAGGGCTACAACAGAATACCTCAAAGTACGCCCGCTGGGGGGAGGGCCCTTTCTAAAACACAAAGATGGCAACGCGCTATCGCGTTACCAGTTTATCAGTATGCTACGCAAAGGCTTGGAAAAGATAGGGGAAGACGCGGGAGCTTATCACACACATTCATTCCGAATAGGCGCAGCATCCTTCGCCAGCAGCGGTTTAAGCGAAGATCAAATTAAGGCGCTAGGGCGGTGGAAATCCGGTAAATTCAAAACATACATACGACCCAATAACCAGACACCCCAATGAACAGTCTCACTGAGAAACATAAAAAGCATATATTTACCGTCCTGTTGCACATAACCGTTTTATTTTGTCCATCATAGACTCGCCAGCGGGGAGCGCGAAAGTGATATGGGGCACTCGTACATTTATTGGGCGCACATTAGAACCAAGAGAAAGACCTCCAGCGAGCAGATGGGCATACCTCGTAGCAAGGCCAGCTTATTCTGGCTCGGCAAACGAGGGATGAGGGGTCCAACTAATGCCTTGCATCCTCCAATACGCCAGGCAACTACCACAGCCTGATATCATCTGTCAATTGGGCGGTAACGATTTGGTCGCAGTCAAAAACATTGACTTAATAATCACGATCAAGAAGGACTTGACTGCAATTAAGGCTATATGGCCAGCCGTGGTATTGGTATGGTCCCACATTATCCCCCGATTGGTATGGAGGGACGCGAGGTCGCATAAATCCATCGCAAAAGCAGGCGCAAATTGAATAAAGAAGTGGGGACGTGGTTGAGAGCTATAGGGGGATATGTCATCAAGCATGATGATATTTCGCTCTCATGTTCAGGCATTATAGGCCGGATGGGGTTCACTTATCAGACGTTGGGGTAGATATCTTCATCCTGCACTGCAAACGGCCACAGCAGCTTTAATTAATTAGTGGGGGTAGAAAACAAGTAAGGTTTTACTGTTTCCTACTTTGGCGGGTGCCCTCACCGGAGCATAAGGGGATGTATCGCTGCATAGAGGGGAAGTTTTTGGTGTTGGGGGAGGGGGAAGGGGAGGAGCACAGCACCAAGGACTTTGCATAGGGGGAAAGCGGGGGCATGGATATAACTAAGCATGGCGGAGACCGAGATAATGGCCGGTCTGGGGGTGGCCCAATGAAGGCCTGGCATAAGCAATAACCGCGGCCCGCAAGGCCAGCATGGCGGAGACCGAGATAATGGCCGGTCTGGGGGTGGCCCAATGAAGGCCTGGCATAAGCAATAATCGCGGCCCGCAAGGCCAGGGGTGGGAGGAGGCGGCAGAATACTGCACGGAGCGGCAGTAGCCACGGAGGCGTTCACGGAGCGGGATGCCAGTGGCGGGTGTTCCCCTTCACGGAGCGGAAGGCGGGATTGGCATTCACGGAGCGGGGTGCCAATGGTATACCACCTTCACGGAGCGGAAGGATGGAGGGCTGCCGTCTCCAAAAAAGCATTGGGGTGGGAAGAACAAGCAAGGTACCGGTGAGGGCGTGGCATTTAGCTAATGCCAATTGATTAAGCTGCTGCAATATAAAGTAATAAGGTTATAATGTAAAATGCTGGCTGTGGCCGTTTCTTCCACTTAATAAAAGTTATCTTGGCTTACCTACTCTGTTGTCGCGTGGTCAAGGGTGGGAGGGGCGGTCGTCCGTGAGCTACGGCGTGCCAGAGTTAAGAGTATTGTCCGAAAACTCTTTTTTCACTCTGAAATGATGTTAGAACCAGGTTTTCAAGCATTCTGCACAATCTCTGAGGTGAAAATACAAGATTTAAGAGTAGTGTCCGAAAACTCTTTTTTAACTCTGAAATGATGTTAGAACCAGGTTTTCAAGCATTCTGCACAATCTCTGAGGTGAAAATGCAAGATTTAAGAGTTTTGTCCGAAAACTCTTTTTTCACTCTGAAATGATGTTAGAACCAGGTTTTCAAGCATTCTGCACAATCTCTGAGGTGAAAATACAAGATTTAAGAGTTTTGTCCGAAAACTCTTTTTTCACTCTGAAATGATGTTAGAACCAGGTTTTCAAGCATTCTGCACAATCTCTGAGGTGAAAATGCAAGATTTAAGAGAAATGTCTAAAACTCTTTTTTCCCTCTGAAATGATGTTAGAACCAGGTTTTCAAGCATTCTGCACAATCTCTGAGGTGAAAATACAAGATTTAAGAGAAATGTCTAAAAACTCTTTTTTCACTCTGAAATGATGTTAGAACCAGGTTTTCAAGCATTCTGCACAATCTCTGAGGTGAAAATACAAGATTTAAGAGAAATGTCTAAAAACTCTTTTTTCACTCTGAAATGATGTTAGAACGAGGTTTTCAAGCATTCTGCACAATCTCTGAGGTGAAAATACAAGATTTAAGAGTTTTGTCCGAAAACTCTTTTTTCACTCTGAAATGATGTTAGAACCAGGTTTTCAAGCATTCTGCACAATCTCTGAGGTGAAAATACAAGATTTAAGAGTTTTGTCCGAAAACTCTTTTTTCACTCTGAAATGATGTTAGAACCAGGTTTTCAAGCATTCTGCACAATCTCTGAGGTGAAAATGCAAGATTTAAGAGTTTTGTCCGAAAACTCTTTTTTCACTCTGAAATGATGTTAGAACCAGGTTTTCAAGCATTCTGCACAATCTCTGAGGTGAAAATGCAAGATTTAAGACTATTGTCCGAAAACTCTTTTTTCACTCTGAAATGATGTTAGAACCAGGTTTTCAAGCATTCTGCACAATCTCTGAGGTGAAAATACAAGATTTAAGAGTTTTGTCTAAAAACTCTTTTTTCACTCTGAAATGATGTTAGAACCAAAATGCAAGATTTGAGAGTATTGTGCGAAAACTCTTTTTTCACTCTGAAATGATGTTAGAACCAGGTTTTCAAGCATTCTGCAGAATCTCTGAGGTGAAAATACAAGATTTAAGAGTTTTGTCCGAAAACTCTTTTTTCACTCTGAAATGATGTTAGAACCAGGTTTTCAAGCATTCTGCACAATCTCTGAGGTGAAAATACAAGATTTAAGAGAAATGTCTAAAAACTCTTTTTTCACTCTGAAATGATGTTAGAACCAGGTTTTCAAGCATTCTGCACAATCTCTGAGGTGAAAATACAAGATTTAAGAGTTGTGTCCGAAAACTCTTTTTTCACTCTGAAATGATGTTAGAACCAGGTTTTCAAGCATTCTGCACAATCTCTGAGGTGAAAATACAAGATTTAAGAGTTTTGTCCGAAAACTCTTTTTTCACTCTGAAATGATGTTAGAACCAGGTTTTCAAGCATTCTGCACAATCTCTGAGGTGAAAATGCAAGATTTAAGAGTATTGTCCGAAAACTCTTTTTTCACTCTGAAATGATGTTAGAACCAGGTTTTCAAGCATTCTGCACAATCTCTGAGGTGAAAATACAAGATTTAAGAGTATTGTCCGAAAACTCTTTTTTCACTCTGAAATGATGTTAGAACCAGGTTTTCAAGCATTCTGCACAATCTCTGAGGTGAAAATACAAGATTTAAGAGTAGTGTCCGAAAACTCTTTTTTCACTCTGAAATGATGTTAGAACCAGGTTTTCAAGCATTCTGCACAATCTCTGAGGTGAAAATACAAGATTTAAGAGTTTTGTCCGAAAACTCTTTTTTCACTCTGAAATGATGTTAGAACCAGGTTTTCAAGCATTCTGCACAATCTCTGAAGTGAAAATACAAGATTTAAGAGTATTGTCCGAAAACTCTTTTTTCACTCTGAAATGATGTTAGAACCAGGTTTTCAAGCATTCTGCACAATCTCTGAGGTGAAAATGCAAGATTTAAGACTATTGTCCGAAAACTCTTTTTTCACTCTGAAATGATGTTAGAACCAGGTTTTCAAGCATTCTGCACAATCTCTGAGGTGAAAATACAAGGTTTAAGAGAAATGTCTAAAAACTCTTTTTTCACTCTGAAATGATGTTAGAACCAGGTTTTCAAGCATTCTGCACAATCTCTGAGGTGAAAATACAAGATTTAAGAGTATTGTCCGAAAACTCTTTTTTCACTCTGAAATGATGTTAGAACCAGGTTTTCAAGCATTCTGCACAATCTCTGAGGTGAAAATACAAGATTTAAGAGAAATGTCTAAAAACTCTTTTTTCACTCTGAAATGATGTTAGAACCAGGTTTTCAAGCATTCTGCACAATCTCTGAGGTGAAAATACAAGATTTAAGAGTAGTGTCCGAAAACTCTTTTTTCACTCTGAAATGATGTTAGAACCAGGTTTTCAAGCATTCTGCACAATCTCTGAGGTGAAAATACAAGATTTAAGAGTAGTGTCCGAAAACTCTTTTTTCACTCTGAAATGATGTTAGAACCAGGTTTTCAAGCATTCTGCACAATCTCTGAGGTGAAAATACAAGATTTAAGAGTTTTGTCCGAAAACTCTTTTTTCACTCTGAAATGATGTTAGAACCAGGTTTTCAAGCATTCTGCACAATCTCTGAGGTGAAAATACAAGATTTAAGAGTTTTGTCCGAAAACTCTTTTTTCACTCTGAAATGATGTTAGAACCAGGTTTTCAAGCATTCTGCACAATCTCTGAGGTGAAAATGCAAGATTTAAGACTATTGTCCGAAAACTCTTTTTTCACTCTGAAATGATGTTAGAACCAGGTTTTCAAGCATTCTGCACAATCTCTGAGGTGAAAATACAAGATTTAAGAGTTTTGTCTAAAAACTCTTTTTTCACTCTGAAATGATGTTAGAACCAAAATGCAAGATTTGAGAGTTTTGTCCGAAAACTCTTTTTTCACTCTGAATGATGTTAGAACCAGGTTTTCAAGCATTCTGCACAATCTCTGAGGTGAAAATACAAGATTTAAGAGTTTTGTCTAAAAACTCTTTTTTCACTCTGAAATGATGTTAGAACCAAAATGCAAGATTTGAGAGTATTGTGCGAAAACTCTTTTTTCACTCTGAAATGATGTTAGAACCAGGTTTTCAAGCATTCTGCAGAATCTCTGAGGTGAAAATACAAGATTTAAGAGTATTGTCCGAAAACTCTTTTTTACTCTGAAATGATGTTAGAACCAGGTTTTCAAGCATTCTGCACAATCTCTGAGGTGAAAATACAAGATTTAAGAGAAATGTCTAAAAACTCTTTTTTCACTCTGAAATGATGTTAGAACCAGGTTTTCAAGCATTCTGCACAATCTCTGAGGTGAAAATACAAGATTTAAGAGTAGTGTCCGAAAACTCTTTTTTCACTCTGAAATGATGTTAGAACCAGGTTTTCAAGCATTCTGCAGAATCTCTGAGGTGAAAATGCAAGATTTAAGAGTTTTGTCCGAAAACTCTTTTTTCACTCTGAAATGATGTTAGAACCAGGTTTTCAAGCATTCTGCACAATCTCTGAGGTGAAAATACAAGATTTAAGAGAAATGTCTAAAAACTCTTTTTTCACTCTGAAATGATGTTAGAACCAGGTTTTCAAGCATTCTGCACAATCTCTGAGGTGAAAATACAAGATTTAAGAGTTTTGTCCAAAAACTATTTTTTCACTCTGAAATGATGTTAGAACCAGGTTTTCAAGCATTCTGCACAATCTCTGAGGTGAAAATACAAGATTTAAGAGAAATGTCTAAAAACTCTTTTTTCACTCTGAAATGATGTTAGAACCAGGTTTTCAAGCATTCTGCACAATCTCTGAGGTGAAAATACAAGATTTAAGAGAAATGTCTAAAAACTCTTTTTTCCCTCTGAAATGATGTTAACCAGGTTTTCAAGCATTCTGCACAATCTCTGAGGTGAAAATACAAGATTTAAGAGAAATGTCTAAAAACTCTTTTTTCACTCTGAAATGATGTTAGAACCAGGTTTTCAAGCATTCTGCACAATCTCTGAGGTGAAAATACAAGATTTAAGAGTTTTGTCCGAAAACTCTTTTTTCACTCTGAAATGATGTTAGAACCAGGTTTTCAAGCATTCTGCACAATCTCTGAGGTGAAAATACAAGATTTAAGAGAAATGTCTAAAAACTCTTTTTTCACTCTGAAATGATGTTAGAACCAGGTTTTCAAGCATTCTGCACAATCTCTGAGGTGAAAATACAAGATTTAAGAGAAATGTCTAAAAACTCTTTTTTCACTCTGAAATGATGTTAGAACCAGGTTTTCAAGCATTCTGCACAATCTCTGAGGTGAAAATACAAGATTTAAGAGAAATGTCTAAAAACTCTTTTTTCACTCTGAAATGATGTTAGAACCAGGTTTTCAAGCATTCTGCACAATCTCTGAGGTGAAAATACAAGATTTAAGAGAAATGTCTAAAAACTCTTTTTTCACTCTGAAATGATGTTAGAACCAGGTTTTCAAGCATTCTGCACAGTCTCTGAGGTGAAAATACAAGATTTAAGAGTTTTGTCCGGATAACTCTTTTTTCACTCTGAAATGATGTTAGAACCAGGTTTTCAAGCATTCTGCACAATCTCTGAGGTGAAAATACAAGGTTTAAGAGAAATGTCTAAAAACTCTTTTTTCACTCTGAAATGATGTTAGAACCAGGTTTTCAAGCATTCTGCACAATCTCTGAGGTGAAAATACAAGGTTTAAGAGTTTTGTCCGAAAACTCTGTTTTCACTCTGAAATGATGTTAGAACCATGTTTTCAAGCATTCTGCACAATCTCTGTGGTGAAAATGCAAGATTTAAGAGTATTGTCCAAAAACTCTTTTTTCACTCTGAAATGAGTGTGTGGATATCATCTGAAACGAGTGAAACTGAGGGTTATGCAGAGGATGCCTGTGGTGGTGGGAGCTGACTGGAGAATGTCTGATACAGACTGGAGGAATCTAATACAAGGTGCGTGGAGGTAAGGGTGAGTTTGGGACACCGGAGCAACATGGAGGTATGTGTGAAGGTGAATGCAGGTAAAGGTGATCAGAATACCAGAACTGGGTGCTGGTAAGGATGGACACAGGATAGCGTGCAGGTAAAGGTGACACTGACTGCAAGTATGAGTGACAGGACTAATGGAACCCGGGGAAACAAGACTGACAAGACTAGACAGACTAACCGAAACAATACTAACACTGAACATAAAACACAAACGCCCGAAGGCAGCAAGGCAGGAGCCTGAAGGCCACAGAGAGGGCAGCAGAGCAAGGCAGAAGGGAGGCTAGAGCAGGGAGCCCATACGAGCTTGATGCCGAAGCATCGAGGGAAATGCTAGGCAGGGTTATAAAGGAAGTCTGGAGTATAGAGTAGACAAGGAGGGCGGACTGGGCCAGCCAGGAGAGCATGCTCGTGGGGGACCTCTGGTGGTGAGGTGGCTGCATTGCAGCCATAGTCGTAAAAGTACCTTTTCAATATGGCACCTGATATACTTTTCCAAATCAACAATTTTCATCTTGTGTACTTGCACTGTATCCATATATATTTTATGTAGTGTCTTAAATTGAAGTTCATGCAGTTTGTAAATGCATTTGCAAAATGCATTTGCAAAATATACTAACATATGTTTCTCACTTACAGGCATCACCAAAGATGCATTTGCAAAATATACTAACATATGTATGCATTTGCAAAATATACTAACATATGTTTCTCACTTACAGGCATCACCAAAGAAGAAGTCCAAAACTTGGAAAGAGGTGTAAATAGCTTCAAATTCTCTTTATTAAATCACAACTTATACCAAAATGATAAAGTATTACCATGTTGTTTCAATTACTAGCCAAAAACTCCTGATCCTCCTCCTCCTCCTCCTCAATATGTCTGCTCTTTTTAATTTAGTAGTACCATACTATTTAATTTTGGAATAATTATTATTAGTTAAATGACTCATAAAATAATATATAAGAAAGAACAAACAAACATTTTCAAAAATGTTTAACATTTATTTTTTCAAATATAAAAAAATTAAATATATTTTTCTTTTTATTTAAAAAAAAATAAAAAATGAGTGGAGGAGCCCAGGCCAAGGCGAAAAATGATGCCTTGACTTCATGATGTTGCAGCAGGGTCAGACTCATGTGGAGAGGAGGGTGCCGCCACCGGAGAAGCCTGCTCTGGAGCAGAGGGAACTGGCACCTCCTCCTCATGAGGCATCTCGTGAGGAGGAGAAGCCATTTCTCTCTGCTCCTGAGGGGCCTCCTCCAGGGCTGACAACCTCCTCTCCACATTGCTGACACTCTCTTGAATGTCAGAGACCTTCTGTTGCAACATCATGAAGTCGGCATCATATTTCGCCTTGAACTGCCGTACTTCCTCCTGCAGGATCTCCTCCAGCTTTGAAAATTGTGCACAGCATTTACAGCTAGGAGGAGATCCTGGAGGAAGTACGGCAGTAGTAGTGCTGGTGCTGGTGCTGGTACTGCTGGGCTGCCAGGCCGCCGGAGGTTCCTCTTGGCCTGTAAAGAAATGTAAAAAAAAAATAATTTAACATGAGACACAGAACAATACATTACATACATTACATAGTCAGATATGACAAATAAATAAGCAAATACTGGATGCGTGCGAGCAAGTTTATAAAATAATCTACCCCCTTACTTAGTTTATTGACCTTGAGGGTTATAGAAAAATGAGGAGTCCATTGCAGGAGAAAAGGAGTGAGGGGGAGAGTGGAGGGATATCAAATCAATCAACATAGATTAGAGATAATTCTTAATTTGAAGGATTGGAAGGAGAAATAATAGTCACTCTCAGGTTACACAGAATATGATGGTAGGAGGTACACTACAAACCTCTTCTTTTCTTTCACCTTCAATTCTTTAGTTTACTCTCATAGCCACTCAGATTCATTTAATATATACAAATAAATAAATAAATAAATACACACATCCCCCCATTCCCAATCCCCAGCCACTATAACTGACTGATATAAAATAAAAGATTTTGTTTTTTAGCCTCAGATAATATACTACTGTACTGGCCAAGATATATTATTACCTAGACCACTCATCGGCGCTGGTACCTCTGTCCTCTGGTGGCAGCTCTGCCTCCTGCTAGGCCCAGGAAGCCCCGCCTCGTCCCTGCCTGGGTGTGGTTCTGTACAAGACAAATCAAAATTTAGAGAACAACAGTTAACATTTTAAAAACAAGAATGAGATCAGACACAATGATTCATTCACTGTTATAGTAAACAAACATAATTAAATACAAATTCCATTACAATTAATTGAATAGTTGTGTAATGTGTTGTTCTTGTGTAGTATTCTGAAAACAACCTACCAGGCACGGAACGGGGCAAGGTTCGGCGGATCTCCTCGAGCCACCTACCCTCGTGCAATCGCAAATGGCGACCTGAAAATTAGAGGAATATACAGGAAAAAGAATAACATTGATTAATTATTACAACATGCCCATGTTTTGCCTTGACCTACTAGATTATTTTTTAAGCAACATACAAAAGTTAGTAAGAACAAAATACTATTTAATTTATATTTCAATGTGGCTTTCAAAAAAATCCCAAATACCACCATTTCAAAATGATAAATATAAATATCAATAATATACCACAGATAATTTTATTTCCTTTGTAGTCTAGTTATTAAGTATTAATACTAGTATAGTATAGGGTAAGGGTGGTACACTAATAGCTAGCTAGCTAGTATTTCTGTTTTTTAAAAATATATTTACTTAACATTATAACTTTTATTACTTATAGTAGTTAATTATTACTTTATAATTATATAACTCACTCTATGCTAGTAGCTACTGTAGCTAGTATTACTATCATACTCTATTTAATTTTCAATGACAAAATAATATACATAATTTATAAATAAATAATATGATCAACATTATTATTTCTCACCTTTCTTTTTGAGGTCTTCAACCTCACGAGGGTAGGAGGCTCGCCGGCAAAACTCCTCCTGGAGAGAGGCCCAGGCAGCAGTCTCCCTTTATAAGTTAGGCCTGCTGCCTGGGGGGGTGTAAAGGTTCCTCTCATCCAGGAGGATGAGCCGAGCCAGGAGGTCCACATCTTCCCGGGTAAAGCGGGGCTTCCTGGACCTTGCTGCCACCTTGGAAGAGGACGGTGGGGAGGAGGGAGCTGTCTCAGCCTTCACCCCTCACCCACACACCATTCACTGGCTGGGACATGGGGGAAGGGAGGAGTGAGGGTCGGGCAGCTCCCCCCCTGTCTGTGAAGCCAGCCTCTCACTAGTAATGCAGGGAGGGAGCTGTCTCAGCCTTCACCCCTCACCCACACACCATTCACTGGCTGGGACATGGGGGAAGGGAGGAGTGAGGGTCGGGCAGCTCCCCCCCTGTCTGTGAAGCCAGCCTCTCACTAGTAATGCAGGGAGGGAGCTGTCTGACACTGACAATCTCTGTGTTAAACTTTTTTTCACTAAATTAGCATAAAATAAAATTAAGTACTTTGTGTGTTAAACTTTTAATTTCTCCTAATGTAACTTCATTTAATATTATTTTTATATTATTTTATACTACTTTACTGAAAAAAGTGCATTAACTATTTAACTTAACCAACTAAGTAACTAGTAAAGTAATACTGTATAAAAACTAAAACAAAATCTTATATATTTATATATAATATACTTACAGTGGTAGAGATCGAAGTAGAAAGTCTGTCTCTTGTCACACAGCTGAGAGCTCACAGTCTACGTACTAAGTAAGTGCGTGTTTCAAATTAATTCTTAGTGCGTGTATTTGAAGCAAAATGGCCCCTGGGGACCCCACAGAGCATGCTCAAAGTAGTGCGCACTAACTTTAGTTAGTGCGCACACAGTCTCCCTTGTGCGCAATAACCCGCGTTAGTGCGCACTACCTACGGATGAGTTAAAGTAATGGTTCTACATTCCCATTGGCTTTTTTCAAGGTGGTGCGAACCAGTGGGAGCCCAGAACCATACATCTAGCTAACGAACTCCTTATAAATTGATACGTTTTACTTATAAGTTGCAGTTTTTGGTAGTGCGCACTAACACCCCGATAGTGCACACTAACGTCCTGTTAGTGCGCAGTAAGCCCGTTAGTGCGCACTAACTCCGTTCATAAAAAAAATAATAAACCGACACGTGGGAAAACTAAATTTTTAAACGAATCGGCCGACCGAAACCCGACCCGATACCTAAAAACGAAGCACATCTCTATTCTTTACATAGTAACAGAGTAACTTAGTTAACAATTTGGCAATTTTGATTGATATACAAAGAACACATGAATTGATGGGATAGGAGTGTCTTATTCTTCTTCAAAAGGGCAACTAACAAACATTTGTCAACTTAAGCAAAACTTAAACAATTGAGTAGGTCTTAGAACTAAAGTTAGGTAGGGGACCAGGTGGTGGAGTAGGGAGGGGCAACTTTTGGGGGGTTTGGTTTAAGTGTGCTACAAGTAGGCAGAAAGAAAGGGCCATGAATGTGGGGTGGGGTCATGTGGGTTCATAGTGATCGGGAGGTGCTGTTAACCCTCTGGCTGGTAGGCTTTCTGGAATAGCCATGTTTTCAGGGTCTTCTTGAAAATCTGGGTTGGAGGTTCCATTCTGCGTTTTGTGGGTAGTTTATTCCATAGTAAGGGGCCTGCTATTGAGATGGCGCGTTCTCTTATTGTGGTGAGGTGAACCAGTTTTGTAAAAGGAATTGTGAGACGCCCATTGTTCGTGGATCAAAGGTTTCTTTGTGAGTCATGAAGGTGGAGGGTGTCTTTTAGCCAGTTGATCTTTTCATTGTTGATGGCCTTATGTATGAGGGTTAGGGCTTTGTATTGTATTATGTGGGTTATGGGGAGCCAGTGGAGGTCTTTCAGGATGGAGGTGATGTGGGCGGAACATTTGCTGTTAGTGAGCGATCTGGCTGCTGCATTTTGCAGTAGTTGCATAGGTTTGAGGGTAGACGCTGGGAGCCCTAGGAGAAGGGAGTTGGAATAGTCTAGCTTGGAAAATAAGAGGGCCTGAAGCACTGTCCAGTAGTCGTGGGTGAAGAGGAGAGGTTTGAGTTTTTTGAGGACCTGTAGTTTGAAGTAGCCCTCTTTTATTATTACGTTGATGTGTTTTTTAAGGTTTAGTTCGGAGTCTAATGTGACGCCTAGGTCTTTTGCTGCGGATACGAATTGACTGTTTAGTTGTAGGACTGAGGGGTCTTGACTGTTTTCTGTAGAGGATTTGTTTGCTATGTATAGTATTTCGGTTTTCTTGTGGTTGAGTGTGAGAGATATCCGAGTTAGGAGTGTTTGTATTTGAGATGAATAGGACTCCCATTGTAGTAGGGTGTATTGTATGTTCTCTTTCATGGGGAGAAGGATTTGGACGTCATCTGCATAGACGTAGTAGGACAGGCCTAGGTCGGAGAGGAGTTTGCAGAGGGGGAGCATGTATATATTGAAGAGGGTGGAGGAGAGTGATGATCTTTGTGGGACGCCTTGTGAGGGGGGAATTGCTTTGATTCGCAGGTGTTGAGTCTTACTTTGTATGCTCTGTTTGAAAGATAAGAGCCAAACCATTTTATGGTGATGTCGCATAGGTCAATCTCCTTTATCCTGGATAAGAGGATTTCATGGTTGATGGTAGGGATGTGCAGACAAAAAGTTTATGTTCATAAGTCCATAAGTCGAAAGGGGGGGTCAATTTCGGTCAATATGGACATATGTAGAATTCCATAAGTTGAGTCTATGTCCATACGTGCACTGATTCCCTAAATAAAAATGTAAACCCCTCACCCTCCTTAATCCCCCCCCAAGACTTACCAAAACTCCCTGGTGGTCCAGCGGGGAGTCAGGTCGCCATTCCTGTATTCCTTTGCGAGGAGCACGTGACGTCGGCGTCACGTCGGAGTGACGGGGACGTCACGTGATTCCCCGCGCGTTCGCTCCGGGACCCTCGTTGGACCCAACCGGAACTTTTGGCCAGCTTGGGGGGGCCTCCTGACCCCCCCAAGCTGGCCAAAAGTTCCGGTTGGGTCCAACGAGGGTCCCGGAGCGAACGCGCGGGGAATCACGTGACGTCCCCGTCACTCCGACGTGACGCCGACGTCACGTGCTCCTCGCAAAGGAATACAGGAATGGCGACCTGACTCCCCGCTGGACCACCAGGGAGTTTTGGTAAGTCTTGGGGGGGGATTAAGGAGGGTGAGGGGTTTAAATCTTTATTTAGGATCAACAATCGCGATTTCCAACTTATTCAACATAGCTATGTTGAATAAGTTGGAAATCCGATCGTTTTCGCCTCATCACTTTTTTAAGTTAAAAAAAAAAAAAAGTTGCGTTTTACATATGCGGTCAAAACGAATGCACACCCCTGGTGTCGAAGGCGGCAGATATGTCCAGTAATATCAGAAGGTAGGAGTGACCTCTAGTCCTCTGAGTGTTGTGTCAGCGAGGGTTAAAAGGAGTGTCTCAGTTCTGAGTGACTTCCTGAAGCCATATTGTGTGGGGTATAGTATTTTATGGGTTTCCAGGTGTTCGGAGAGTTGGTGGTTTACAATTTTTTCCAGAATCTTCGCTATGAATGGCAGATTGGATATGGGTCTAAAATTTTCTGGGTTGGAGGTATCAAGTTGTGGTTTTTTGAGTATGGGTTTGATTACGGCGCATTTTAGGGCTTCGGGGAAGATACCTTGTTCGAGGGATGTATTAATTATGTCTGCTATTGGTCTGGCAATGATTTTGGGGATTAGTTTGAGGGTTTTAACTGGGATGGAGTTGAGGGGATGGACGGCTGGGTTTATTCTTTGTACAATGTACAAAACATTGTACAATGCACAAAACAATTCTTTGTACAATGCACAAAACAATTCATAACCCAGACATGCCATGGTTCAAAGAACATCTGCGATTCCGTACCTCAAACAGACCCATTAGACTTCAACACTCTTCCACACTACATACTCCCTCGCCTAATAGTGCAAGGCTCAAGTGTACCAAAGAGCGTGCACTCTCTTTAGCTGGTCCCACCCTGTGGAACAAAATGCCTCCAAGCCTTCGCCTCGAGACCTGCCCAAAAAGATTTAAACAGAATTTAAAGACCTGGCTCTTCTCACTCACATACTCCTAACACCCCTCCCTCTCCCCTCTCTCTCTCCCCCAGTAAATATATTGTAAATTGCCTGTAATTACTTGTAAGTCTCCCCTTCACCGTGTTTCCACTCCCTCTACCCAATTTTATGATTCTGTAAATACTTCCCTCATTTACCCTTCCACTATCCTATTTATCGTTGTCATCCCATTTGAACGGTTTCTTGTTTATACCCTATTTTATTTGAACAGTTTCTTGTTTATACCCTATTTTATCTTTGACTGTTCCTCTGTGAAGCTTGTTGCTACGTTGAGTTACCTGTAAACTGAGATGATGTTCCCAACGTATCTCGGTATATAAAATGCTTAAAATAAAATAAATTCTTTGTATAATTTTTTTAATCTCGGTCGAGGCAATGAGCTCGAAGTTGGTCCATGTGGGGCCTGTTGTGTCCAGAGGGTTCAGCATTTCCTTGCTTGTCTGGGGCGTGGATGATATTAGTTTTGCGATTTTTTCAGTGAAGAACTGGGCAAGGTCTTCATAGAAACATAGAAACATAGAAATGACGGCAGAAGAAGACCAAACAGCCCATCCAGTCTGCCCAGCAAGCTTCACATTTTTTTCTCATACTTATCTGTTTCTCTTAGCTCTTTGGTTCTATTTCCCTTCCACCCCCACCATTAATGTAGAGAGCAGTGATGGAGCTGCAACCTCTGTTATGGGTGGGTTGTGGCTTGGTTGTGTCAAGTTGGAGACAAAGGCTAATAGGGCTCTGGGGTTGAATTGATGGGCATGGATTTTTTTTGCATAGTACTCTCGTTTGGCTTTGTCGGTGTCTGTTTTGTAGATGTAGAGTATCGTTCTGTATTTGTCCAGGTGGAGTGGGGATGGGTGTCTTCTCCATTTTTTTTCGGCTTCTCTGAGGAGTTGCTTTATGTTTTTTAGTTCTGGTTTGTACCATGGTGCTTTGTGGGGGGTTATCAGTTTTTATTTCTTTAGTGATGATTGGGCATTTAGATTTCGTGACTTCGGAGTTGATGGCTGTATTTGCAGTGTTGAGGGCTAGAGATTTTAAGGCGTTGGGTAAGACTTTTGTTAGGTCTTCGCTGGTGCATGGTTTGGGGAATTTGATGTATTTTTTGGTGTTGTTAGTTTCTATGCGGGTGGTTTTCAGCTGAAGTGTGGTCTGAATGAGTTTGTGATCCGACCAGGGAATGCTAGTAGCTGTGGGCAGGCAGTTGGTGCATGATACTTTGTCATTGATGAATATGAGATCAAGGGTGTGGCCTGACCTCTGGGTCAGAGTGTTGATTATTTGTTTAAATCCAATTGCTGTCATGGTGTCAAGCAGGAGTTTGCATGAGGGTGGCAGGGGGGTTGCATCTATGTGTAGGTTGAAGTCCCCTAGGATAATTGCAGGCATGTCCATGTTAATGTGCGAGGGAATGGCTTCAATGAAAGCGGATAGATTGAGTTCTAGGCATTTTGGTGGGGCGTAAAACAGTATTATTTGTAGGTTTTTTGCTTTAAAGAGGCCTATTTCTAGGGGAGGTAGTAAGTTGATGGGGTGATGTGTGAGCTTGAATTTTTTAATGGCCAGGAGGAGCAGGTCACCTCCTTTTTTTTTGGTCTAGGCAATGAGAAGATATTGTATGTTGAATTAGGTAGTTGGTTTATTAGTGCTGTATCTGAGCTTTTAAGCCAGGACTCAGTGATACAGAGAATGTCTGGGTGGTTGTCCATTAGGAGGTCATGCAGAATGGGGATTTTTTTTTGAGACGGACTGGGTGATGATCAGAAAAAGTGTTAGGACTGTTGTCATGTGGGTGTTAGGGTTTATGGAGATGGCTGTGAGGCGTCGTGGGCGTTGAGGTATGTTGTGTTTCTTGTTCATGATGCAGTTGCAGTTTGATGGTGGTGATTTGTAGTAGGAATCCATGGTGTGGGTAGAGGATAGAGGTGTTAGGGTTGGTATTTGACGTCTTATGGTACTTACTGCAACAAGGGTATCCTAGGAGTGTTGATGAGTTTTGCTGGGAAGGTAGGATAGTTGTTTCCGAGGAGGTGCAGTTGCTGCATGTAGGGGTTGCACCAAGGGGTGCACAAAGGGGTGCAATAAGGGGGCAGGCTCCTTAGTCGTGCTCCTTTGGTGCCCAGCGCCTATGGCTCACCGGTGTGGCTTTTAAGTGTTCGTGTCCCTCAGCGCCTCTCAATGAGGTAGGTCTGGGCGGAGACTTCAGTGTTTGAGGGCCGGCTGGGAGGCAGTTGTGGCAGGGGTCGATCGCGGGTCAGGGGAGCTCACTGGGCGGCACCTCGAAGCCGCTTGTGGGCCCACGACATGGCATATCATATAGTCGAAAATGTGGTAGTCCCAATTCACCATATTTTTTGGATCTCATATTTTAATCTAGATGTTTTTCTTTGTCAGATGAAGTGTGACACCAGTTTGTATAGTTGTTCCATATCTTCTTGTCTCATCCATACAGGCAGCATCTGAGGTTGATATAGAAGTTTTGGGAGAAACATTTATTTATTTATTTAAGAGCTTTTATATACCGATGTTCATGTACTGGTACATATCACGTTGGTTTACATAGAACCAAAGTTGGAAATTACATCGAACAAGAAAATTAGAAAATTAGAAAAATTACATCGAACAGGAAAATTAAGAAACAAGAAATTACATTGAGTAAGAGGGTGCAAGTAACAGGGCTAACTTCGTGAGAACTTATAGATAAAGCTGAGGAAAACTTAAAATTTAAAATATTACAAATAACAAAAATAACAGTCAACAAAATTTAAAATTTAAAATTATGAAATTATTATAAATAACAAATAGCGGACAACAAACTCGGAGTTACGACCGACTTAATAAGCATGAGTGCAAATTAAAGTACAGCTAACAGGAAATTTATGTATACGGCATCAGACATCTGGTGTAATGGGGTAAGAAATGGGTCAATCAATCACAAAGGGAGAGACCTTTAAGTGAAGGCTTTTGTAAAAAGCCAAGTTTTGAGCTTCGTTTTGAATGTTCGACTACAGGTTTCTAGATGAAGGTCCATGGGGAGGGCATTCCAGAGAGAGGGGCTGGCAGTCGAGAATGCTCGTTTCTTTAGCAGTGACTTAGCTGGAGGTGCATATAAGGTACCTAAGTAGCTGGTTCTGATAGGTCTCAGTGATGAGACCTATCATTTTAAAAACATCATTTTAAAGAGAGCATATCACCCCATTAGTGATAATGGGAGATCTTTCCACACCTCCAATTGATCTTTTCTATGGTTTTAGTAATATTCAGTTTATATAATTGGGAGAGATCTTGAGGCATCCATATCCCCAGACACTTAACACATCTCTCAGACCATTTCACAGGGAAAGCTCCTTGGCAATGCATTTTTAACGTATTTATTTATTTATTTATTTTTGGGGTTTTTTTATATACCGATCTTCTTGCATTGGATGCAAATCAAACCGGTTTACAGTGAAACAATTAAAACTTGCCTAAGAGCATTACATGGAACAAAGAACAAATAAAAGTGCTTGTGAGCATTACATAGAACGAAGAACATATAAAAACTTTCTGTAACATGGTATTAAAAGTAAACTTCTTATACAAGATGTATGTAAAAAAGCCATCAACGTTAAAACGAAATCAAGCGGATAATTGCTTCGGTTGAGATAAAGTACAGGGGGAGGAAGTCGGAGGGCGGACGCGGGGATGGGAACAGAGGATAAGGGGAAAAGTGGATCAGAAAGGTGGAGTATGGGGGGGGATTTAAGGGTGAATTAATAACATATAGAACAAATCAGGGCTGCCGAGGGAAGTACAATGTGGGCCCTCAAGGAAACGCTAGGCTGAATAGCCAAGTTTTCAGTTTTTTCTTGAATGAAATCTGGCAGGGGTCTTTATCATAACTTATCAGATATGGACATAACTTCTGATTTTGACAGATTTATTTTTAGACCCGCAGAAAGACCAAACTGATCTATCCAAGTAAGGGTCTGATTGAGGGCTCTTAAACGATTCCTGAGAAATACGATCATATCATCTGCAAATAGACATACCTTATACTCGTTTGTGCCCATTAAAAACCCTTCTATTCTGGGGATGCTTTTTTGATTTCCAGTGGTAATAGGGGACATTCAGGCTTCGTGCTGCATTCTAACTGGAAAGGAGCTGACATTTATCCATTTATTGTGATACTAGCTTCTGGATTGTTATATAGCAGCTGAATCCATCACATAAAGGAATCCAGGAGCCCATATTTATGTAGCAACCAAAACATGTTCAACATCTAAGGTTATGATTAAACCTTCAGGATTAAATGTCTTCCCAAACCATAAAGCCTCCAGAAGTTTATGTATGTTTATTACACCACTTCCATTTTTGACAAAGCCAATTTGATCATCTGCTACTAGCATGGGCAATACAGAATTAAGCCAATTGGTCAAGATGGATGCTAAGATTTTTAAGTCCACATTTATTTAATTATTTTATTTTTCATTACATTTAAGACATCAAAAGAAGTGTTATGGTTAAGCTGTGTTTGGGTGGATTCTTGGGTACTGTGGCAGATGTCCACGCCTATGGGGAGGAACCCCGTGGGGAGCCACAGTACTGGGCTAGACTCAGCATATACAAACACAGAGTTAGTTCTTTTATTAACAGCTTGAAGTATACCACCAGAGGTGGCAGTAGTGAAGTATGTAGCAGTCTCAGGACCCTCGGCAGAGGGCACCCTTCTCACCCCATTGGTATAGGGGAATTCCGGTGTAGGTTTCCCAGCAAGGCAGCACTGAGGATGAGATAGACTGAGAGTTAGATTTCTCACTAGATTGTTGCTGTAGGTATGCGATTCCACCAGGTTGAAGTAGATGGTACAGGCACTGAGGCAGGGAGAGCAGGCCCTCGAGGAGCGGGTACCTGATCCCTGTAAGACACCTGAAATAAAGCAGAGGGCCCCCGAGGAGCGGGTACCCAGGTTAGCAATTACCCCGAAGGGCAGAGAGAGAGCTTCCAGCGGCAGCACGGAAGCGGCAGAGTAGCTTAGACCGGTCGAGACCAATCCTTGCTAACTCAATGAGCTAGCAAAACAGTACAAGCTATATACCCAGATGGCGTGACATCAGTAGAGGGGGACACCCCCAAGATTCGCGCCAATGCTGGAATAAAGACGTGGGTGGCACGCGTACACGCACCCTAGTAGGTCCTTGGGAGGAGCATGGTGGGAGGCAGCACCATAACCGTTCCGGGGACGCTGGAGAGGGCGGCTTGTAGATGCGGCGGTAGCCATTTTCCCAAGGTAAGCGGGAGGATCCGTGAACAAGGAGAGGCAAACGGGGGCGAAGTCATCTAGCACCGATGGATGCAACAGTGCCCCCCTTCAAAGGGCGCCCTCCAGGCTTCTTTCTTGGTCTTGGTATCTGAGGATGCATTCTGTGGAAGTCTTCAAGCATCTCTTTATGCAGTATATTAGCCAAAGGTGTCCAAGAGTTATCTTCAGGTCCATAACCTTCCCATGACTGGATGTATTCCCATACTCTGCCTCTTTTTCTTACGTCAAGGATAGCATCTACCTTGTATTCGATGCCTTCTTCTGCATCTATAGGTGTAGATTCAGGTGTCTTGTTAGAGAACTCACTAAGGATCAATGGCTTCGATAATGAGACATGGAATGCATTATGAATCTTCAATGTTGGTGGTAGCTTCAGACTATAAGTGAGATTGCCTAATCGTTGGATAATGGGAAAGGGTCCAATGAAGCATAGAGCGAAGTGAGCTGAAGGTAGTTTAAGTCTTAAGTGCTTAGTGGATAGCCAGACTTTGTCACCAGGCTGGAAATCTGGAGCCTTGCAGGGGTGAGCATCGTATCCTTTCTTAGCTCGTAGTCCTGCTTTAAGAAGCATCTCTTTGGTCTGAGTCCAAAGTTGTTGAATATCTTTGGCAGTAGATTGAGCTGCTGGGGACGACACTGACAGTGGAAGTGGCAGTGGTGGCAATGATAGTCGTCCGAAAACCACTTCAAATGGTGTTGATCCAGTGGATGTTGCTGGATGAGAGTTGATGGCGAATTCAGCCCAGGGCAATAGTTCAGCCCAATCATTCTGGCGAGTGTTCACGTAGGCACGAATGAACTGCTTGAATGTCCTATTCATTCTCTCTGTTTGCCCGTTAGACTGTGGATGGTATGCTGAGGTGAAGTCGAGAGAAATATCAAACTTCTTGCACAATGCCTTCCAGAACTTAGTTGTGAATTGGGCTCCTCGATCGGAGACTATGTGCTTAGGCATGCCGTGTAGGTGGAAGATGTGCATGATGAAGAGCTTAACAAGCTCCATGGCTGTAGGTAAGCCAGGGAGAGCCACAAAGTGAGCAATCTTTGAGAACCGATCTACAGTTACCCAAATCATGTTGTTTCCTCCTGAGAGTGGTAAGTCTACCACAAAGTCTGTAGCAATGTGTGTCCATGGCTCATCTGGTACTGGCAAGGGTTAAAGTAGGCCCCAAGGACGACCGGGTGGCGTCTTCTGTCTGGCACAATTAGCACAGGAAGCAACGTAGGAGAATGTGGGCTACCAGTAAAACTTTTGCAGTTTAGACAGAGTTCTGCGTTGACCAGGGTGTCCAGCCAGTTTGGAGTCGTAAGCCCATGCTAGCAGCTTTTTTATGAGGTTCTTGGGTACGATGGTTTTACCTGCAGGTACTGAGTGAGTAGCTGCCAAAATAACTCTTTTCAAGTTGATGATATGTTGTGGTTCCTCTGGGATGTCCTCGGAAAGGAATGAGCGAGATAGGGCATTTGCTCTTTTGTTCTTATTTCCAGGATGGTATTTCAGCATGAAGTCGAATCTGTTGAAAAACAGAGACCATCTTGCTTGCCTATGGTTAGGCGCTGTGCGTGGCGGAGGTACTCTAGATTCTTTTGGTCTGTAAAGACTGTGACCTGATGTTGTGCTCCTTCAAGAGAAGGGCACCACTCCTCAAATGCCATCTTTATAGCCAGGAGCTCTTTATCTCCTATTTCATAATTTTTCTCTGCTGGTGAGAAGCGATGGGAGAAGAATGAGCATGGGTGTAAGGCCTTGGAATCACCGGCCTGGCTTAGCACGGCCCCTACGCCAACGTCTGAGGCATCGACCTCAACAATGAAGGGCTTAGTGGAACCAAGGTGTCGGAGACACAGCTTGCTCAAAAAGGGGACTTTTAGTTTCTGGAATGCAGTTATTGCCTCCATAGACCAATTAGCAACATTGGCACCTTTCTTCATCATAGCTGTAAGCTGAACAGTGAGTGAGGAGTAGTTCTTGATGAAAGTTCTGTAATAGTTGGTGAAACCTAAGAAACGTCTGAGAGCCTTTAGACCAGTGGGTTGTGCCCAATTCTTAATGCTCTCCAGCTTCTGTGGGTCCATCTGGAAACCTTGGTTGGAAACAATGTAGCTCAAGAAAGGCACTGATTCCTTGTGAAATTCGCACTTAGACAACTTGGCATATAGATGATTCTCACTGAGTCTTTGCAGCACTCTTTTGACATCCTCCAGATGAGTGGTCATGTCTTGGGAGAATATCAAGATGTCATCTAAGTCCCAGAAAATGTCATTCATTAAATTTTGGAAGACAGCCAGGGCGTTGCACAGGCCAAGGGTATCACTAATATTCAAAGTGACCATCCCGGGTGTTGAAGGCCATCTTCCAATCATCGTCAGAGTGAATGCGAAGTAAGTTGTAGGCTCCCTTAAGATCAGCTTGGAGAATATCTTGGCTCCCTGTAGTCCTGACAAATAGCTCTGAGATGAGAGGTAAGGGGGTAACTATCTTTCACAGTTATCTCGTTGAGAACCCCTGTAATCTATACATGGACGCAACGTTCCGTCCTTCTTCCCCACAAAGAAGAATCCTGCGCCAGCAGGAGACTGAAGGGTCTTATGAAGCCTTTTTGGAGGTTTTTCCTGAATATATTCGGACATGGCTTTATTCTCTGCCACGGAGAGAGGGTAAACCCCATCCCTTGGGTGGTTCAGTGTTAGGTTTTAGATTAATAGCGCAGTCATAGGATCTGTGAGGCGGTAGTATCTCTGCAGCTTCTTTAGAAAGACATCTTGAAATGATGCATATTGAGGGCGGTAACCCCGGCATCACTGGGGTAGTTGGCATGCGGGGTATAGGAGTGACCTCCATCAGGCATTTACCAAGGCAGTCTGGGCCCCAACGTGAAAGCTCCAAAGTGGCCCAATTGAATTGAGGCATATGCTGCTGCAGCCACGGTAGCCCCAGTTCTACAGGGTGCATGGCCTTCTCTAAAACAAAGGAGATATTTTCAGAATGGAGAGCACCATTCCGTAGACATACTGGTTCGGTGAGCTGGGTTACTTCACTCGGTAAGGGCTTTCCATGAATTGAAGATAGTAGCGGAGACGTCATAGTGGTAGTGGGAATCCCCAGGTGCTCTACTAATCGTTGTAGAATGAAATTGCCTCCTGCCCCTGAGTCCACTAGGGCAAGAGTCTGATACTCTAAAGGTCCACAGATCAAGGATACAGGAAGAGAGAGCAGAGGAGAGGGTGCAGTAAGACCTAAGAGTCCTCCCACAGGACTTAGGTCTGCCAGTTTCCCGGACATATAGGGCATGTTTGAACAGCATGGCCAGCTTGTCCAGAATACATGCACAGCCCCAATTTCTTCCATGTTCTTCTCTCTTTTGATGTCAGATGGCTGCGGCCTAATTGCATTGGTTCTTCTTCGCCAGCAACTGGACCCGAGGGAACAGGCCTGGGTGTGGACATAACTCGAGCTTCACCCTGAAAGGGTCTTCTGGGAGTCTTGGTCTCTTCAACCTTGTCACGAAGTCGGCGATCAATCCTTGTTGCCAAATTCAGTAGTTCAGCCAAGGTCTCAGGCATTTCACGAGCAGCGAGCTCGTCCTTCAAACGAGAATTCAGTCCTTCAAAGAAAAGGGTCTTCAGACATTTAGGTCCTTGGTAGGAGCATGGCGAGAGGCAGCACCATAGCCGATCCAGGGACGCTGGAGAAGACGGCTTGTAGACGCGGCGGTAGCCATTTTCCCAAGGTAAGCGGGAGGAGCCGTGAACAAGGAGAAGCAAACGGGGCGAAGCTGTCTAGCACCGACGGATGCAACAAGAAGAATACATCAATCAAGATGTTTAGGAGTGTACAGATAACCTTACAATATAAATAAACAAGATTAAACTAGAAGAAAATAGAATTGTAATCTCATTTAAAGAAAAAAAAGGGGGGGGGGGGGAGAGAAGAGTCAGAAAAAGAGCAAATAACAATGAAAATTATAAAAAAGAAAAATAATGAGGAACCACCACCTTAATCGTCTATAGCCTAACCGAGAATTGTATTAAGTGTGCATATCTAAGAACGTCCAAAGTTGTGAAGGTTCAAAAAAAGGGTACATAAGAACATAAGAAATTGCCATGCTGGGTCAGACCAAGGGTCCATCAAGCCCAGCATCCTGTTTCCAACAGAGGCCAAACCAGGCCACAAGAACCTGGCAATTACCCAAACACCAAGAAGATCCCATGCTACTGATGCAATTAATAGCAGTGGCTATTCCCCAAGTAAACTTAATTAATAGCAGTTAATGGACTTCTCCAAGAATTTATCCAAACCTTTTTTGAACCCAGCTACACTAACTGCACTAACCACATCCTCTGGCAACAAATTCCAGAGCTTAATTGTGCGTTGAGTGAAAAAGAATTTTCTCCGATTAGTCTTAATTAGTAATTAATATTCCCATATTTTACATGACATTTACTTGGGTACAACAAGATAAACTGAGCCCCCCTTGAAAGTACCTCGGCATGCATAGATAGAAATGTTTTCCTGCGAAGTTCAGTTATTCAAGTAATATCTGGGTAAATCCATAATTTCTGTCCATAGAACAAGGACTCCCTGTTACGAAAGAAAAATCTAAGAATTGAATTACGATCTGACAAAAAGGCAAAGGAGACCAAAATAATTCCTCTTTTAGAGACATCCATCTCATGTGAAGATTCAAGAAGCTGAGTGATATTCAGAGAAGATTCTTTAGAAAAACTTCTTATAGCAGCTTCTTGTAATTTAGGCAGAAAATATATTTTTGTAATCACCAGCATTGCTGCTTCTGGAATTTTAAGGATTTGGGAAACACAACTTTTGAATAAGTCCATTGTGGGTATCGATTTTATAACAGGAAAGTTCAATACCCGCAGATCATAACTCCTCAGGGAATTTTAAATATTTTCCAACTTCTTGGTAGAAATCAAATCAGTTTGAACTACAGCATGTTGGACTTGCTCAACTGCAGCTAACCGAGTATCCAGAACTTCGGTTTAGTTCCATATTGAGAAATAGTATTTACATTAGCCAAAACCTTCGAATTAGTCTCCATGAAAACTTTAGTAAGGGTAGAAGTAGAAATAGAAGAATCAAGCGAAACGATTAGCTTTCCATAATACCTCCAAGGTAATCTCTGGAGGTTTACCTAAACCCAAGTTGGAAAATGAGACGTTCAATTCTGCACCACCTTGACTCATTTTACCATCCTCGGGCAGATCCAGCGGGGTTGACAGTATGTTTATAGTCGGGGAAGCAGCCACTTCCATCGTCCTTAAAACAGGGATCTCACCTCTAATAGCACCTAAGATGGAATCAGGCTCCGAACCATTCGAGCTCCCAAATCGGCTCGATTCAACTCCTCCATAGGAGGTTGTCCCAAGGAAATTGTTGCAGCGCAGACCCATACCTCACAGTTGGGAGATTCCTTCTGACACAACGCGTTCACTCCCTGCTGGTATCACGGCCATGCACCACAGTGCAGCGTGCGAATCAGCTCAGCGAGTCTCCTCCCCTCATGCTGACATCTCCCGAAGGGCCCTGCCCTAGCGCGAGAAAAATGACTATTTAACCCGGCATTTCAGCACCAGCAATGCCTCTACTACGGGCTTGCTTGTGCTGGTGCTTTTCATGTGGATTCTGTTTTTTTCCTGAGACCCGGGCTGTTCATTGGATTGTCTGCCTGCTGCCTACCTCTGCCCTGGATTGCCTATTGGATTGCTTACCTGCTGCCTGCCTTCGACCTGGATTGACTATTGGATTCTGCTTGCCTGCCACCTGCCTCCGACTCGGACCGACTATTGGGTTCTGCTTGCCTGCCACCTGCCTCCAACCCAGACTATTGGATTGCTTGCCTGCCGCCTGCCTCCGACCCGGACTACTTATTGGATTCTGTGTCTTGGCCACCTCGGCCGAACCTCAGTGCAGACCTAACTCAGGTAAGGCTGTTAGACTATCACACGGGTCCATGAATAATAAAAGAAATAGGGTACTCACATTTCAGAGGAGAGGGTGTGATAGACGCTCCGGGAGTTAGAGATGTTTCTTCGATCAGTGGGGATTAGGGATGTGAATCGTTTTTCAACGATTAAAATTATCGTCCGATAATGTTTATATCATCTTAAATCGTTATAGAACACGATACAATAGAAATTCTAACGATTTATCGTTAAAAATCGTTAAATCGTGTTAGTGCGCACTAACTCGAGTTAGTGCGCACTAACTCCCTGTTAGTGCGCACTAACTCGATTTAGTGCGCACTAACTGAAAATGATACAAATAAACACTTTCCAGGTCACTGAAGGTCAGTTAGGAATGAATATGTGTTCCTATTGGCTGGCTGCCCTCTTTATCTATTGATGTTACCAAGGTTACCACTGAGGTGATGGTTGGGGGGATGGGAAATGGAACTGGAAACTAACGAACACCAACAGAAAATGAAACAAAGTGTTCACACTTCCCAGGTCAGTAAAGGTCACTTAGGAATGAATATGTATGTATGTATTCCTATTGGCTGGCTGTGCTCTTATCTATTGATGTTACCAATATGGTTGGGGGGATGTGAAATGGAAACAGTTGGAAGCTTGACAAAAAAAGTAATGTAATGATCAGCACTCACGTGACTAGAACTTGTTTGTTTATTATTTTTGTTAGCAGGCACCTGAAATGCTAGTGCATGTTGAATTTGCCAATCACTGTGCATTTTAGAAAGGTGGGTCCTGGCTGGAACTGTACACAGTTCAAATATATGTAATTGATTGTTGGTAAGTGTATTTTTTAAGTAGCCACACTGGCACCAGTATGTTTACTTTTCCTCCTACTTAACTCACTAGCTCAGCTTTGTAAGAAGGGCTTCTCTGCTTGTGTGTTGTTTTTGTTTGGTGTGAGGAGAGCAGAAACATCAGATCTTTATTCAATCTACTACAGTCATCTCTTACAGTGCCCTATCCCTATTAATACCAGGAGTGTTGTGATCTTCCTGCACACAGTGCCCTAACCCTGATACCAGTCTGAGACAGCTCCCTCCCTGCATTACTAGTGAGAGGCTGGCTTCACAGACAGGGGGAGCTGCCTGACCCTCACTCCTGACTTCCCCCATGTCCCAGCTAGTGAATGGTGTGTGGGTGAGGGGGGGGGGAGGATGGTGAAGTCTGAGACAGCTCCCTCCCTGCATTACTAGTGAGAGGCTGGCTTCACAGACAGGGGGGAGCTGCCTGACCCTCACTCCTGACTTCCCCCATGTCCCAGCTAGTGAATGGTGTGTGGGTGAGGGGGGGGGGGGAGGATGGTGAAGTCTGAGACAGCTCCCTCCCTGCATTACTAGTGAGAGGCTGGCTTCACAGACAGGGGGGAGCTGCCTGACCCTCACTCCTGACTTCCCCCATGTCCAGCTAGTGAATGGTGTGTGGGTGAGGGGGGGGGGGTGGATGGTGAAGTCTGAGACAGCTCCCTCCCTGCATTACTAGTGAGAGGCTGGCTTCACAGACAGGGGGGAGCTGCCTGACCCTCACTCCTGACTTCCCCCATGTCCCAGCTAGTGAATGGTGTGTGGGTGAGGGGGGGGGGGGGGGGGAGGATGGTGAAGTCTGAGACAGCTCCCTCCCTGCATTACTAGTGAGAGGCTGGCTTCACAGACAGGGGGGAGCTGCCTGACCCTCACTCCTGACTTCCCCCATGTCCCAGCTAGTGAATGGTGTGTGGGTGAGGGGGGGGGGGGGTGGATGGTGAAGTCTGAGACAGCTCCCTCCCTGCATTACTAGTGAGAGGCTGGCTTCACAGACAGGGGGGAGCTGCCTGACCCTCACTCCTGACTTCCCCCATGTCCCAGCTAGTGAATGGTGTGTGGGTGAGGGGGGGGGGAGGATGGTGAAGTCTGAGACAGCTCCCTCCCTGCATTACTAGTGAGAGGCTGGCTTCACAGACAGGGGGAGCTGCCTGACCCTCACTCCTGACTTCCCCCATGTCCCAGCTAGTGAATGGTGTGTGGGTGAGGGGGGGGGAGGATGGTGAAGTCTGAGACAGCTCCCTCCCTGCATTACTAGTGAGAGGCTGGCTTCGCAGACAGGGGGGAGCTGCCTGACCCTCACTCCTGACTTCCCCCATGTCCCAGCTAGTGAATGGTGTGTGGGTGAGGGGGGGGGGGGGGAGGATGGTGAAGTCTGAGACAGCTCCCTCCCTGCATTACTAGTGAGAGGCTGGCTTCACAGACAGGGGGGAGCTGCCTGACCCTCACTCCTGACTTCCCCCATGTCCCAGCTAGTGAATGGTGTGTGGGTAAGGGGGGGGGGAGGATGGTGAAGTCTGAGACAGCTCCCTCCCTGCATTACTAGTGAGAGGCTGGCTTCGCAGACAGGGGGGAGCTGCCTGACCCTCACTCCTGACTTCCCCCATGTCCCAGCTAGTGAATGGTGTGTGGGTGAGGGGGGGGGGGGGAGGATGGTGAAGTCTGAGACAGCTCCCTCCCTGCATTACTAGTGAGAGGCTGGCTTCACAGGACAGGGGGGAGCTGCCTGTCCCTCACTCCTGACTTCCCCCATGTCAGCTAGTGAATGGTGTGTGGGTGAGGGGGGGGGGGTGGATGGTGAAGTCTGAGACAGCTCCCTCCCTGCATTACTAGTGAGAGGCTGGCTTCACAGACAGGGGGGAGCTGCCTGACCCTCACTCCTGACTTCCCCCATGTCCCAGCTAGTGAATGGTGTGTGGGTAAGGGGGGGGGGGAGGATGGTGAAGTCTGAGACAGCTCCCTCCCTGCATTACTAGTGAGAGGCTGGCTTCACAGACAGGGGGGAGCTGCCTGACCCTCACTCCTCCGGGGTATTGTGATCTTCCTGCACACAGTGCCCTATCCCTGATACCAGGGGTGTTGTGATCTTCCTGCATGCAGTGCCCTATCCCTATTAATACCAGGAGTGTTGTGATCTTCCTGCATGCAGTGCCCTATCCCCTATTAATACCAGGAGTGTTGTGATCTTCCTGCATGCAGTGCCCTATCCCTGATATCGGGATGTGTGCAAGAAGATCACAACACCCCCGGTATCAGGAATAGGGCACTGCGTGCAGGAAGATCACAACACCCCCAGTATCAGGAATAGGGCACTGTGTGCAGGAAGATCACAACACCCCTGGTATTAGGGATAGGGCACTGTGTGCAGGAAGATCACAATACCCCTGGTATAAGGGTTAGGGCACAAGTTCTAGTCACATTGACTGATCACATTACTTGTTTTGTCAAGCTACCAACTGTTTCCATTTCCCATCCCCCATATACTGTCAGTAGGAAACTTGGTAACATGAATAAATAAGAGGGCAGCCAATAGGAATACATATTCATTCCTAAACTGACCTTAACTGACCTGAAAAGTGTCAAATTGTATCATTTTCAGTTAGTGCGCACTAACTCCCAGTTAGTGCGCACTAACTCCCGTTAGTGCGCACTAACTCGAGTTAGTGCGCACTAATCGGAAAAAACGATTTTAGTTAAAAAATCGTGCCTAAGACGATTTTCTTGCCCTGCCACACGATTTCTATCGTTAAGACGATATGGAAAACGATTCACATCCCTAGTGGGGATGGCATTTGCCCAACGTCATTCCCTGCAGCGATCACATCCAGAACCATTTTCGGGGTTGCTGGGAAAAACCCCTCAATCCGTGGCTGATGAAATTCAAGGGAGGGGGAACTTGTGCTAGTACCCCTCAGCTTAGCCTTGCACTTCGTATGAGGCATCAGTGGAGGAATAAAGAATAAAGTAGCAAAAGCGGCAAGAGAGATCTTCTCAGTGTTCCTCACGTGGCAGCCATCTTGACTCCTCCCCCGGAAAAGTCCACATTTATTAAAGATATGGGCCTTTACAATCCGAGTTGCATCAAGTCCTTCCCAGGTTTTGGAAACACTGTAATAAGAGCATGATTCATATCATGTTTGAAAATGGCTCCTGTCAAACTGCTCTCATATATATGCTTTAATGGCTTAACAATGTTTCCCTGAAGGGTCTTTTGCTAAAGACAATGTATTTATTACTACACAAATTTCAGATTGGGAGATAGGTTTCACCAATCTTTGTCTTTGGAGCTCTGTTATTTGTGGGAGATGTAAATAAAAAAAAAGTGTTTGGGTTTCCTCTCTGGCAGGTTTACTAGAGTACAATGATTGATAATACTGTAACATAATGCTTGCGGCTCTTGAGGACTGTAGTGGGCCACTCCTGCTCTAGGGTATGCTTTACAACAAAGATCATTATGGTAGCCACCCTTTGGACCAACTCCATCTGGTTTATATCCCTTTGAAGGTGCGGCCTTCAGAAAGTGTCACACTATTCCAAATGAGATCACATCATAGACTTTATACAGGAGCAATATCACTTCCTTTTTTTTTGTACTGTTGACCATTCCTCTTCCTATGTAGTCAAGCATCTTTCTGGCTTTTGCTGCCTGTTTGCTCACCTTAAGATTATCAAATACGATCACCTCCAGATCTTGCTCTTCTTTCAAGCTTAGAATTTCATTCATTAGACTGTATCATTCATTTGAGATTTTGCAGTCCAAATATATAACTCTGCATTTTTTAAGAATTAAATGTTACCTGCCAGACTAGACCATTCCTCAAGCTTTGCTAGATCCCACCACTTGTTTTCCACAGCTTCCTGTTGCGTGCCCCATCCACACCCGGCCCGCACATGGGCCTGCTCACCTCACTAGATCCTCTGCAGGTCACGGGTAGGCCTCCCCAGCGGCAGCCACGAGCTCCTCCAGGTCTCGGCATCCCGCGGCGGCGGTCGCCGGGTCCTCCACTGCGCACCAGGCCTCACTCTGGAGTTCGGTTTCCCCAGTGGTGTTGGCCACACCCCTATGCACGCATGTGTGCATGGACCACCCGGCCTCTTGTAGGGCCCAGGGGCGGGTCCTAGCTCCACGGCGCCCTGATTGAACGTTACAATATAAGGAAGTCCCTGTCTGCACTTCCTTGCCTTGGCAATCGGGTCGGCATTGTAAGTGTACTAGTTTGCCTCCGCGTTCACAGTCTTGTTCCAGCGCCCTACTGTTCCAGGCTTGTCCAGCGTCCTTCTGTTCCAGCGTCTGTCTGTCCTGTCTCCCCAGGTAGTACCCTCGGACTGTCTCTGGTACTGACCTTGGCTTGCTCCTTGACCATTCTGTTCGCTGCCTGGATCCTGACCTCTGCCTGCCTTGTGACCTCATCTGACCTCTGGAACCTGACCCTTGCTTTATTGACTACTCCTCGGACTGATCCTCGGATTCTGACCCCCGGCTGCCATTGACCACGTCTCCTGATTCTGGCTTTGTCCCTTGCCTTGTCATCACCTATGCTGTACTGGCCTTCCTTGCTCCTCCTAACCTACAGCCTAGTGTCTGACCGCGCTCCCTTGCTGCTTGTGGGCACGCCTCTCTACTACCTCTCCGGGAGACCCCTGCGAGGCCCACCTAAGTCCAAGTGGCCGGGTCCCTACGGGCTCCACCCGGGGGGACCGCGGGGCTTCCAGTGGTGAAGCTCATCCTAGCCTCTGTCTCCTCCTGTGCTCCACCCCCTGGGGGCAGGTGCTTCCTGGTCCCTACCAGGGAGCCGTTCTCCACGGCTCCAGGACAAGGGTCCACCTCCAAGCACAACACTTCCTGCTTACCCTACTGCTGATTTATTTTATTTTTTATTTATTTTATTTTATTTTATATACCGGCAAACCGTTTGCACATCGTGCCGGTTTACAGATAACTTTACAACCAAGGATATATAGGCAAAGCCTTTACAAGGAACAGTTGTAACATAAACTCAGTAACATAGCAATAAACAAGATAAATAGATGGGGAAGAGAGGTATATAGGTAGACGAGACAAAGGGAGGGGGGGGGGGGGAGGGAGAAAAGGATACATAAGGAAAAGATATGTACAGGGGTTTGAGGAAAATGCGATAAACACATAGATTATTTACAGGCTAGAATAAGCGCAGAGGAACAATGATTGAGGGGGAAAGGCGGGGTACTAACTAATATTTTAGGTTTGAAGTTCATTGGGGGGGTGGGTGCGGGGGGTAGGTCCTGAAGAAGGGGTGTTGGTGGGGGTAGGCGGGTTGGTTGAGATGTTTGTAAGGGATGATGTGATTGTGATTGGGGGTATGCTTGGAGGAAAGAGCCAGGTTTTTGAGTTTCTTTTTGAAGGTGGGTTGTGGAGGTTTCGGTACGAAGGTCAAGGGGCATGGAGTTTCCAGAGGGAAGGGCCTGCTAGGGAGAGGGCCCGTTGGGTGGTGGACATGAGTCTTGTAGATTTTATGGAGGGGTGAATAAGGGTTCCCAGGAGCGAAGATCGGGTGGGTCTGTAGAGGTACGTGGGAGGAAGGGGGGGTTTAGCCAGTTGTAATGTTTCATTAGTAATACTTTTGTGGGATGAGGGTGAGAGTCTTGTAGATAATGCGTGAATGAATGGGTAGCCAGTGGAGATTAATGAGGGTGGGAGTAATGTGGTCTTTCTTTTTGGCTTTAGTGAGGATGCGTGCAGTGGCATTTTGAAGGAGTTGGAGAGGTTTGATGTGGGAAGCAGGGAGACCAAGTAGGAGTCCGTTACAGTAATCAATCTTTGAGAAAATTATAGATTGAAGTACTGTGCGGAAATCAGAGAAGTAGAGGAGGGGTTTGAGTTTTTTAAGGGTTTGAAGTTTGAAGTAGCAGCTGCTAAGGATAGATTTGATGTAAGGTTTGAAGGTAAGTTGGTTATCAATTATAAACCCCCAGGTTTCTTGTGTCAGAGAGAAAGTTAGGGGGGTGGAAGGTGGAGGGGAAGGGTATGGGTATGGATGCATGTTTGGGGGAGATGAGGAGGAGTTCAGTTTTTTGCAGATTAAGGGCTAGGTGCATGTCAGATAGGAGTTGGTTTATAGAGCGAGGATGAGGATGGTGTTCCATTTTTGGATAGCAGTGAGTGCAGCATTGTGAAAGGTATAAGGATTTGCACATCATCGGCGTAGATGAAGTGTGTGATACAAGGTTGGAGAGGAAGTTTGTGAGGGGGATCATATAGATGTTAAATAGGGTGGAGGAGAGGGAGGAACCTTGGGGGACACCACAATCAAGATTAACAGGAGGGGATGTAAAATTGTCAGTGAGGACTGTGTAGGTACGGTTGTGGAGGAAGGATTTAATCCAAGACAGAGCAGTACCTGTGATTCCTATATTGACGAGGGTGTTGATAAGGATGGTATGATTTACAGTATCAAAGGCGGCAGAGATGTCGAGCATGGCGATGAGATAGGAGTTACCCGCATCCATACCTTTGATGATGGTTGTCAGTAAGTGAGAGGAGGAGGGATTCCGTACTGAGGTGTTTTCGGAAAGCCATGTTGAGTTGGTTGGGAGTAAGTTGGATTGTTCTAGGTGGTCAGAGAGACGGGAGTTAACTAGTTTCTCAATAATTTTGGAGAGGAAGGGGAGATTGGAATGGGACGGAGGTTGGATAGGTTGGAGGGATCAAGGGAAGGTTTTTTTTAGGATGGTTTTGACCACAGCTTGTTTCAGGGATATAGGGGACCAGGCGGCCGTGTTCTAGGGAACAGTTCACGATTTTGGAGAGTGAGGAGGCTATTGTTTTAGGAATAGCGAGAAGTAATTTGGTAGGGATTGTTTTCTAAGGGGTGGGAAGAGGGTCTCATCTTTTTTAAAATGTTTTCTCTTTCTAGAGTGGAGGAAGGTTCGAAGGATGAAAGAGGGGGTGGGAGAAATGTGGGGGTGGGAGGGTTTATGATGTTAGTAGTGGGGGGGAGTTCTTGGTGTTAGGGTTTAAACTTGGCGGTGATATTGGAAATTTTGTTCTTAAAGAGAGGGCAATTTCATTACATCGTGTCTGAGAGGAGGGGGACTTGGGGGGTAGACACATTGGGTTTGGTGAGATTGAAACTAGTGTAAATAGTGCCTTTGGGTTGAATTGGAGGGGGGATTGAATTTTTTTTGCATAGTATTCTTTTTGGTTGGTTGAATGGCGTTTCTGTATGCATGCATTAGTTGGTAATATTTGGTTTTTGACGGCAGGAGTGGGATGTTTGCGCCAATGTCTTTCTGCTGCTCTGAGCTGTGTTTTTTTTTGGGTTTTGAGTGTCTGGGTATACCAGGGTTTTTTGGATGACTTGGTTTGTGTGATAGTTTTTTGAAATGACTGGGCATAATTTGTTAGCGATTTTTGGGTAGTTTCTGTCCAGGAGGAGATAGCACTTATCTGCTGTCTCAAGGTCAATGTGGATTAGGGATGGTGGCGCAAGCCGTAGCAAGGGTGTCTAACGGGCAGGTTTCCACGAAATTGGAAGGATTTTGACTGAGGGAGGGAGAGGATGGAGATGGGGTTTGTAGAGAGAGGGTTGTGTTTGATGATGGAGTGGTCGGACCAAGGGACAGGGAGGCATGTGGGGGTGTGTATGACTTTGATGAGAGTGTTAGTGAAGATAAGGTCAGTGTGTGACCGGCTTTGTGGGTTGGGGGAATGGATAAGTTGGGTAAGGCCCATTGCTTCTAAGGAAGAGATGACTGCTTCGCATGGTGGGGATTGTGGGATGGAGTCGACGTGGAGGTTAAAGTCGCCTAGGAGTATCGTGGGTATGTCGGGAGAGAGGGAGATGGTGAGGAATTCGATAAGGGGGAGGGGTCTTTTTCTAGTAGACCAGGGGGGGTATAGATAAGGCAAGATTTGAAGAGATTGAGATTTGAAAGGCCTACTTCGTATTGCTTGGGAATATTACAGGTTTGTGAGGTCAGCTTGAGTCTTTTTTTAGCTATGAGGAGAAGGGCCCCCTCCTCTTTTCTGTTTACGGGGGATAGAGAAAAGTCATAAGTTTCAGAGGGGAGTTGATTAATGAGGGGGGTTGTCGCAGGGTTTGAACCAGGTTTCGGTTACTGCGAAAATTTCTGGTTTAGAGTCTGTTAGGATATCATGGAGGAGGTGTGTTTTTTGTTTTAGGGATTGGGCGTTAATGAGCAGAAGAGAGATGAGGGAGATGGTGAGGGCTTGCGAGGTGGGGGATATGGGGATGGGGGTCAGACGCCTTTTTTGAGTGTTGTGGTGGGAGAAAGGGGGGAGGGGATAGTTTTGAAGTGTGTCCGAGTAGATAGTTGGGGGGAGAGGAGGTAGGCGTGAGGGGGCATTCTTGGGTAGAGGGCTAGGAGGGAGTATTGTGAGGAAGGGGGATTGTGGGATAAAAGCACATTAAAGCAATTGCACAGAACAAAACAATTGTAGCAGATTAATGCAGATGCAGACACTGTAATGGGAATGGATAGATTAATGTAATTTAGCAGAATAATTAACTAGAGTAATGCGAATTAAGAGGAAGACAAGTCATTTAACCATACACAGCAAATACAGCATATCAAGCAAATTTACCAGAGTAGGGCAGTTAAATAACTTAGATAAATTAGTTAATGCAGATTGACAAAACTTAATGCAATTGTACAGGCGTGGGTATGCATTTAGGGTGGGTGATTTGAGGTAATCAGATGCTGTTAAGTAAGTTTAATCAGAATAGTCCAGTGAGGTCGCACTTACGTATGATACGCTTGATGTGAGATCCAGTGTGTTTGTTTGTTTATCTGGTGGAGGGCTGAGCTTTTGCGAACAGTCTATGGCTTGTCTTCAGTAGGGGTGGTTCTCTTGGCGAGGATATTTGTCTCCATGTGATAGGCGTCGGCTTCTGGCGGTGTGTTCTTGGTTTTAGTGATATGCTGGAACCAATCAAGGAAGACTAGTGGTGCTGTTCGGGGTGAGCGAGGGGCGAACCGAAGGGGCGAAACAAAGGGGCAGGCCCCTTTGTCCGCGCTCCTTCGTGCGCGCGACGCCCGGCGCGCGACGACCTGGAGAGGGGCGATTTTAAATAGCCCCCGGTCGTGCCTCTGACATCACCGCAGCGCCGATTTCGTGGGCGGTTCGGAGCGAGGGCTTGCGGCCCGGAACGAGGCCGGTTGGAGGCGAGGGCTCGTGGCCCTGATCGATTGTCGGCTGTGGGAGGAGGTTGCGCGTCCTTGCTAGGTAGGTAGCGCTGTTTGGACGGCTGCGAGGATGGCTGGCGATCGGCGTGTGGAGCTCGATCGGGGGAGAGCGGAACAGGAGGCCTTACCCCAACGGGCTTCAGCGCCGATTGCGCAGGCCAAGTTCACCGCTGGGTCTCCTTGTGTCGCCGAAGGAAGCAAGAGGAGAGAGACGGGGATGAGCGGCGCGATTTAAATAGCCCCCGGTCGCGCCTCTGACGTCACCGCAGCGCCGATTTCGTGGGCGGTTCGGAGCGAGGGCTTGCGGCCCGGAACGAGGCCGGTTGGAGGCGAGGGCTCATGGCCCTGATCGATTGTCGGCTGTGGGAGGAGGTTCGCGTCCTTGCTAGGTAGGTAGCGCTGTTGGACGGCTGCGAGGATGGCTGGCGATCGGCGTGGGAGCTCGATCGGGGAGAGCGGAACAGGAGGCCTTACCCCGACGGGCTTCAGCGCCGATTGCGCAGGCCAAGTTCACCGCTGGGTCTCCTTGTGTCGCCGAAGGAAGCAAGAGGAGAGAGACGGGGAGAGCCGGCGATTTAAATAGCCCCCGGGTCGCGCCTCTGACGTCACCGCAGCGCCGATTTCGTGGGCGGTTCGGAGCGAGGGCTTGCGGCCCGGAACGAGGCCGGTTGGAGGCGAGGGCTCGTGGCCCTGATCGATTGTCGGCTGTGGGAGGAGGTTCACGTCCTGCTAGGTAGGTAGCGCTGTTGGACGGCTGCGGAGGATGGCTGGCGATCGGCGTGGGAGCTCGATCGGGGGAGAGTGGAACAGGAGGCCTTACCCGACGGGCTTCAGCGCCGATTGCGCAGGCCAAGTTCACCGCTGGGTCTCCTTGTGTCGCTGAAGGAAGCAAGAGCTGATATGGTATCATCCACAGCTGATATTGGTATCATCCACAAAAAGACAAATCTTTTCTGATAATCCTTTTTTAATGTTGATCATGAAAATGTTGAAAAGAACAAGGCCAAGGACCGATCCCTGACACCACTCCCCAATCCCCAGTAATGCTTCTCTCTTCAGAACTCCATTTTCCACTCCCCTTTGTTGCCTCCCATGCAACCTGTTTCTAGCCCAGTCAGTCATTTTAAGGCCTATACCAAGGGTGCTCAGTTTATTTTAAGTTACCTACAGTATTTGGAACCATATCAAAGGCCTTACTGAAATCCAAGTATACGACATCTAGCACTTTCCCTTGATCCAATTCTCTAGTAATTCAATGAAAGAAATTGATCAGATTCTGTTAATAAGACTTGTGGTAAAAGCCATGCTGCTTTGGATCTTGCAAGCCACTGGATTCCAGAACCTGCACTATCCTCTGTTTTAGCAGCGATTCCATTAATTTACTCACTACCGAGGTCAGACTAATGGAACTGTAGTTCTCAACCTCCTCCTTACTTCCACTTTTGGGAAGAATGACATCTGCCCATCTCCACCCCTCCAGAACTACTGCTGACTTTAAAGAAGCACTGAAAAGGTCAACGAGCTGAGCTGCTGTGAGAGATATTATTCTGACTGTAACAGTAAATGATGGCAGAAAAAGACCAATTTGGACCATCCAGTCTGCCCAGTTAACATTGTTCCACTTGGGGTAGATAAGCATATAAATTCCCATATGCAACTCAACACCTGTTCTACACCCATCACCCCCATCTTATCTTTAACCTGAATTTTCATCTTTTTACCCAGCACTGCCTTCTATATTGGTCCCAAGTATACCCAAAATCTGTTAAAGTACTGGCTTCTACCACCTCCAACTTTAGACCTTGTCATCTTCCTCTCTGATTCTTACTAGACAACATTAAACTGAACACTCAGGTCCCCTACCATATCTTATTATTGCGTTTTCTAATAATGTTTGTTTAGCATATCTTATAATCTGCAATCTCCTATAATAGATCAATGCAAATAATTCAGACAGCCACCAAAAACTTACAAAGTCATTGTCAAAAACATTATTTTTCCCCCAAGCTCATTAACGTTTGCATGGTTAGTTCATGCACTTCTCCTCAGTGCCGTCTTGGAAGCCCAATGCAGCCTTACCATTGCTGTTAGGATCATAACTGCTGCTCAGTGCTATACACACACACACACACCCAGACAGTTCAGAATGGATATGTTGCAATGAGTGTGTATGTTTATTTGCCACACCCCGGGAGAACTAAAGCTAATTTACATTACATGCAAAAATATATTAAATATACATTCAATATACTAACCATACATCATCAAAACATAAACATATATAAAAAAAATAACAGAATCAGACATATAACTAAACTTATAATACAAAATCATTAAATGATACATAAAATATGATATAAAAAAGGATAAAATGATCCAATACATCCATCATAGATTTGGAAATTTCAATTCAAATAACCATGTCTTTACATATATTCTAAAAGCAAGAAAATCTGTTAAATTCTTTCCTTTGAGCAGATACCTGCAGTTGTCTTTGAAGTTTCTGAAAACTTCACCTGTTCACCAGAAGGAATACAAAGTAAACAGCTTGTGAAGAGCACACTGATCGAGGCAGTATATAAGGTTATAACTGATTATGCAAGTATTTTGGACTTCCTGTTCTTAGAGCTCTGAAAAGCCAAAAGCATTTTACATTTGGATTGAAATGTTTCATCTCACCTTGGGCCAAGGTGAAATTAGTTCTACCTGCAGAGAGGAGCCCTGCAGGTTCTCACCATTGGCAGGCAGACCTTGGTGAAGCAGAGACCAGTCAGGACCTTCACCTATACCAGCCAACGTTCACCTCAGGTTGAGCCTTTGGGTGCAGGGGCTGGCAGGACTTAGATGGAGTCTCTGCTGGAGGTGGAAGAAGAGGTCCATAGTTAGCTAGGGTCGTAGGCAGGCAGCGGTCAGACGTATCCGAGGTCCAGGCAATGGTCAGGGACAGGCGGCAGTCAGGCATATCCAAGGTCCAGGCAATGGTCAGGGGCAGGTGGCAATCAGGCGTATCTGAGGTCCGAGACAAGGTCAAAACTAGGTATCTATCCAAAGGAGAAGAAAGGGATGGATAGACAGGACATGCAGGCAAGGGTAAGAACAAGCGAGCAATGAAGAAGGAGACAAGCTGGACAAGGACTGAGAGCAAGCTGGAGGAAAATTGGGCATCAAAATGGCAGATGAAATTTAATGTGGATAAGTGCAAGGTGATACATATAGGGAAAAATAACCCATGCTATAGTTACACAATGTTAGGGTCCATATTAGGTGCTACAACCCAAGAAAGAGATCTAGGTGCCATAGTGGATAAACACATTGAAATCGTCGGCTCAGTGTGCTGCGGCAGTCAAAAAAGCAAACAGAATGTTGGGAATTAGTAGAAAGGGAATGGTGAATAAAACGAAAATGTCATAATGCCTCTGTATCGCTCCATGGTGAGACCGCACCTTGAATACGTGTACAATTCTGGTTGCCGCATCTCAAAAAAGATATAATTGCGATGGAGAAGGTACAGAGAAGGGCTACCAAAATGATAAGAGGAATGGAACAGCTCCCCTATGAGGAAAGACTAAAGAGGTTAGGACTTTTCAGCTTGGAGAAGAGACGGCTGAGAGGGGATATGATAGAGATGTTTAAAATCATGAGAGGTCTAGAACGGGTAGATATAAATCGGTTATTTACTCTTTCGGATAATAGAAAGACTAGGGGGTACTCCATGAAGTTAGCATGTGGCACATTTAAAACTAATCGGAGAAAGTTCTTTTTTACTCAACGCACAATTAAACTCTGGAATTTGTTGCCAGAGGATGTGGTTCGTGCAGTTAGTATAGCTGTGTTTAAAAAAGGATTGGATAAGTTCTTGGAGGAGAAGTCCATTACCTGCTATTAAGTTCACTTAGAGAATAGCCACTGCCATTAGCAATGGTAAGATGGAATAGACTTAGTTTTTGGGTACTTGCCAGGTTCTTATGGCCTGGATTGGCCACTGTTGGAAACAGGATGCTGGGCTTGATGGACCCTTGGTCTGACCCAGTATGGCATGTTCTTATGACTGAAGACAAGCTGGAATGCAGGAAAATAACACGCACTACTAGAGAGTAGCTGGACCTGTTGCTGAGGCAAGTTGTGTCTGGAACACTGCCTTCTTATACAGCCATAGAGTTTACGCCATCCCTTTAAGTGCCGATGAGAGGCACATGCACGTGCTTCGGAATACATGGCGTGTCAGCGACAGCAGTGTTCTGCCGTGTGTATGGCTGATTGCTTTCTCTGCACCAGGAGGTAGCATGGCACGCTGACGGTGCTTTTCCATGTCAGGACATGGCCCGGCTGGCCTGGAGCTGGAGGTAACAGCGGTGGTTCATGGGGGCAGCCCACAGACCGCCAAGTGTAACATGAAACTCCATAGGAAGCCAGTGATGGCTACTCAGGGTGATATGAACCTGTAGTTGCAAACATTACAGCAGACAAACTGCAGAATTCTGTATTAATTGTAATAGCCAAAACTGCTTGTTAACAAAACCTGGATAAAAGCCATTGTAATAAACACACCATGATATCACTAGTGCATACGAAATGCTTGCTATATCCTGAGAAAGATAGGGACACATCATCCTATCTGTAGATAAAAGGAAAGAAATCAGAACTACAGATGATCTCTGTGGTTTTAATGATGTCAGAATCAAGAAGCACACCCAGGATTTGTTCTTATTATGATGATAATACGGCACTTCTAAAATAAAGTTGTTTAGAACACAATAAATGCCATCATTAAAACAATAAAACAATTTAGTATGTCGAATATCATGTTAATTATCAGAAAAAGAACTTCTTTGGGTGAAGCATTTGGGCGTATTTCATGTTCGCTCATTACAACTGAGCCAGTACAGAACTAGAAGGAGAACTTTCTTCACCTCCCAGAATTCCTGTTGGGATTCATTTATTGCACCATAAACTAGAATATCATCTACACAGATTACAAATTGAAAGTCCAATTTCCTAATCAATTTCTTTCATAGGCACAATCTTGCTACTGTAATCCATGCATTAATCACTAGCAGAATTTATTATTGTAATTTCCTATACAACAGCATCTAACAGTACAGTTTGAAGCACCTCCAGCTCTGTGATCAGAATTTTGTTAGGTACAAAAGCAGCTGATCATATACATCAGCTCCATTGGTTCCCATAAAATCTGAAAATCTCTGCTCGCTCTACAAATGCTTGAACAAATAGGCCCCTGAATACCTCGTTCAACTTCTCTCTCCTTCCACCCCCTCAAGGGAACTCTAGTCCTTCCAGTGGCACCCGAGGCAGATACTTCCTTTGGCACCACCTCCCCCAAATATATAATTTTAAAATTCCCTAAACAAACATCGATGCAATATTTCAAAACAGCAGATACATCAAATAACATCCAATAATTAAAACTAGTAAGGATTTTAAAAATCTCCCGCTCTCCATATCTGTCATCCTAAGATTGTCATAGACTGGGGGCCGGCATGCACATACACACTCACACACAATATACTCCCTCTCTCTCACACACACACATACAGGATTGGTGAGAGACAGAGGGAGCGTGTATGTGTGAGAGAGAAACACACACACACTGTTATAACCTTTGGTTGCAGAAGACTGCGACCGCTCCAACTTACGTCATGTGCTGACCTTCTCTCCTCTCCGGGCTTGCTCGCGGCGGTGGCTAGCTACTACTGCCGCATACCTCCGCTTTCCCAAGGTTCTTCGTGGTGGCTGGGATGCCGCCGCCACCCATGCCAACTCCGGGCCTACCTAGGCACGCACGCGTGCCACCGGGCCCTCCTTTGAAGACTCTATGGCGGAAAACTCAGGGGCGTCCCCGACTGATGACATCACTTGGTCAGGGTTCTTAAGCACCATCTTCGCCCCTTGCTAGCTGACTTGGCAACGAGTTCCTTCGCTACTGGTGCTTGCTCCTGTCTCTTCGGACCATGGTGGCTGTCCGACAAGGCTATGGCATGTCCAGAATTGCCGCAGTACAGGCAGAGACTGGGCTCTGGACTCTGGCTCAGGTACCTGCTCCTCAGGGGCCTGCTTGTGCTCCTATCGGAGACCTGGTCTCCAGGCTTCCCCCAGTCCTCAGGCTAGCCCTGCGCTTTCCAGAGGTTCTACCTGCCGGCCTCCCTGCTCGTCGAGGATGCCCCTCAGAACTACCTCACTACTTTGGAGACTCAAATCTGCACTTCCTCGCTCCTCGGGGCAGTGCCTATGTTCTACATCAGTGACTGTGCTTCTCCACTCCTCGGGGCAGTGCCTACGTTCTACACCAGTGACTGTCTGTTAGAGATGTGAATCGTGTCCTCGATCGTCTTAACGATCGATTTCGGCTGGGAGGGGGAGGGAATCGTATTGTTGCCGTTTGGGGGGGTAAAATATCGTGAAAAATCGTGAAAAATCGTGAAAAATCGAAAAAACGTAAAATCGCAAAACCGGCACATTAAAACCCCCTAAAACCCACCCCCGACCCTTTAAATTAAATCCCCCACCCTCCCGAACCCCCCCCCAAATGACTTAAATAACCTGCGGGTCCAGTGGCGGTCCGGAACGGCAGCGGTCCGGAACGGGCTCCTGCTACTGAATCTTGTTGTCTTCAGCCGGCGCCATTTTCCAAAATGGCGCCGAAAAATGGCGGCGGCCATAGACGAACACGATTGGACGGCAGGAGGTCCTTCCGGACCCCCGCTGGACTTTTGGCAAGTCTTGTGGGGGTCAGGAGGCCCCCCCCAAGCTGGCCAAAAGTTCCTGGAGGTCCAGCGGGGGTCAGGGAGCGATTTCCCGCCACGAATCGTTTTCGTACGGAAAATGGCGCCGGCAGGAGATCGACTGCAGTAGGTCGTTCAGCGAGGGTTCCGGCGCCTCGCTGAACGACCTCCTGCAGTCGATCTCCTGCCGGCGCCATTTTCCGTACGAAAACGATTCGCGGCGGGAAATCGCTCCCTGACCCCCGCTGGACCTCCAGGAACTTTTGGCCAGCTTGGGGGGGCCTCCTGACCCCCACAAGACTTGCCAAAAGTCCAGCGGGGGTCCGGAAGGACCTCCTGCCGTCCAATCGTGTTCGTCTATGGCCGCCGCCATTTTTCGGCGCCATTTTGGAAAATGCGCCGGCTGAAGACAACAAGATTCAGTAGCAGGAGCCCGTTCCGGACCGCTGCCGTTCCGGACCGTCGCTGGACCCGCAGGTTATTTAAGTCATTTGGGGGGGGGGGTTCGGGAGGGTGGGGGATTTAATTTAAAGGGTCGGGGGTGGGTTTTAGGGGGTTTTAGTGTGCCGGCTCACGATTCTAACGATTTATAACGATAAATCGTTAGAATCTCTATTGTATTGTGTTCCATAACGGTTTAAGACGATATTAAAATTATCGGACGATAATTTTAATCGTCCTAAAACGATTCACATCCCTACTGTCTGTGCTTCCCCACTCCTCGGGGCAGTGCCTATGTTTTACACTGGTGATTGCCTGCGCTTCCCCGCTCCTTGGGGCAGTGTCTACGTTCTACATCAGAGACTGTACTTACACCTCCCCACTTCTCGGGGTTGTGTCTCCGTACCTCTACTAGAGGTTCCATTCCCTGCTCCTCGGGGTTGCTTACGTCATCTCATCAGTGCCTTTCTTGCTACGCAGCTCCGCCCCTCGGGGCTGTCTTTGTGGCATACTTCCTGAACTTCCTGCCTTGTGCTCCCGCTCCTCGGGCCTGCCTAGCGCCGCTCTCTCAGAGGTCCCTGCTCTGGCACTTGCTCTCCAGTCCAGCCTGTATACTGTGGGGTCCCTCTGAATTGAGTCTCTCACTCCGCTCCTCGGGGCCTCCCACAGACTTCTTTCCACTAGCTCCTGCGATCACATGGCTACAACGCGGGATGCTCTGTTCTTCTACACACTACTGCATCTCCTGCTGCACCTGACCTCTCCTCCCCACAGGTGGTATCAACCCTCATCTCAGGCCAAGGGTCCATGAAACCCACGAATCCTAATAGATTGCCAAGTCCATGGACCCAGCAGAGGTCTCAGCTATCCAGGCCATTCCTGGCCTGGCACAAAGAATCAGCAATCAGCAAAGGTTCCTGGAAACACTGGCAGCAGCCATTGATAACTTGAGCACTCGTGTAGACGCCACCATGACTGCCGCCACGAGGTCTACCAAGCTCAATTCCTCCACCTCTATGCTGGTTCCTTGGCCTACCGTGCCCTTGCCAGCACCTCCATGCTTTTCAAGGAACCCTCTTATGAGCAGAGGTTTCTTGAATCAATGCAATATGCACTTCTGTCTGCAATCAGCTTACTTCCCAGATGTGATCAACAAGCTACCTACATCCTTTCCCTTCTGGATGGTAAGGCCTTGGCCTGGGCGTCACCTCTCTGGGAGCGTGCTGACCCGGTTCTTCGAGACCTTCCAGGGTTTCTGGCCTTATTGTGCTCCATCTTCGACGATCCAGGCAGAAGAGCCGTTTCCGGGTCATCACTTCTCCATCTCCAACAAAGCTCTCATTCATTAACGGACTATGTTATAAAATTCAGGACCCTTTCATCGGAACTTCACTGGGACTCAGACTGCTTACGATCCATCTTCCTCAAAGAATTGAGTCCTCGGATTAAAGTTGAGTTGGCGGCTCGCGAATTGCCTGCATCTTTGGACTCTTTGATAGATCTTGCTGGTCGCATTGACCGCCGCCTTGCTGGTCGCATTGAGCGCTCACAGGAGTCTAGAGTGTCCAGGAAGTCTATGCCAGGCTCGTCCCGAACTCGACGTTCATCTTCACCCAGGGTGAACGCAGCTCAGAGCAAAGCTGAGGATGAGCCAATGCAGATGGGTCGGAGCAGACTTTCCCCTATGGAACGATGCCGTCGCCAGCAATCTGGTCTCTGCCTGTACTGCGTCAAATCCGGATCTGCCATAGCCTCAAGTCCAGTTTGTCCAGGAAACTCCTAGGCCTAGGTTCAGCTGGAGGACTGCTCCTAGGCCTGACTTTGCCATCTCCTCCATTGACTGTACCATCTCCATTAAGATGGATAACCAGGAGTTTCACGCTCTGGCTTTGGTGGACTCTGGGGCTGGTGGGAACTTTATAGTAAAACAACTGACTGAGCACCTCCAGATCCCCACCATCCGCTCCCCAGTGCCCTTACTCCTCTCATCCATCCATGGAGAACCTCTTCCTGGTGAGGTTACTCACACCACGGCCCCTATTTGGCTCCGCATGGGGTCTCTGCACGTAGAAACCATTTTATTCCACATTCTGGACAAAGCCATACATCCTGTGGTCCTGGGACTGCCATGGCCGTGGCTAAAGCAACACACCCCGCAGTTCGACTGGGCCACCTCTTGTTGGAGCTCCTCCTGCTATGACAACTGCCTGGAGTTCATCTTGCCTCTGCCTTGCCTGAATGCCTCGCTTTCTCCACCCGGTCTTCCATCACAATACTCTTCATTTGCTGATGTGTTCTCTGAAGGCCGCGGACACTCTACCCCCACATGGTTCCTACAATTGTGCAACAAACTTGTTGCCCAACACAGAATCTCCTCGGGGTAGGATCTACCCATTACCACTAACTGAGACTCGGGCCATGTCGGAGTACATCTGCGAGAACCTGGCCAAAGGCTTCATTCGGCCTTCCAAGTCTCCCACAGGAGCGGGATTTTTCTTTGTAGGGAAAAAAGACAGCTCACTCCGTCCCTGCATCGATTACAGAGGCCCAAATGAAATCACTCTAAAAGATTGCTCTCCGTTACCTCTGATTTCGGAGCTTTTCGACAGGTTTCAGGAAGCGAAAATCTTCTCCAAATTGGACCTCCAGGGAGCCTACAATTTGGTCCGTATCCGCAAAGGCGACGAATGGAAGATCACGTTTAACACGTGTGACGGCCACTTTGAATACCTTGTGATGCCGTTTGGCCTTTGCAATGCCCCTGCGGTCTTTCAGAATCTGATGAACTAGGTTTTCAGAGATATGCTTTACCAATGCATCATGGTGTACCTTGACTGGCTGCTGCAGCCAGTTCTCCGTGTCCCCAGCGCCTGCTCCGAACACCTCCGTCGTGACAGGCCTCTCTATGGAGCTCTGGCAGGTGCTCTGCATCCTTGGTCCTGCCCCTATGTGCGGCCGGCGCTCCCTCTTTTAAAGGGCTCAGGGCGGGAAACTCGGGCCAGACGCCTCCCGACGACATCACGTAAGCATCCTATATAAGGCGAGGGCCTTCCCTCAGTTCCTTGCTTGGCAAATGGGTCGTCACACTTGTGTGAAGCTAGTTGCCGTCCTGTGTTCCTGCGTTCCTTGTTCCTGTGCTTGTACCAGTGTTCCTGCATTCCTTGTTCCTGTGCTTGTTCCAGTGTTCCTGCGTTCCTTGTTCCAGTGCCTGTTCCAGTGTTCCTGCGTTCCTTGTTCCTGTGTTTATTCTGGTGTTCCTGCGTTCCTGTGTCTTCCAATGCTCCTGCGATCCTGTGTTCCTGTGGTCCTTCCTGTGTTCCAGCGTCTGTTCCTGATTCCTGTTCCACGTTTTGCTACCCAGGTTATACCTTCCCAGACTGATACATGGTACTGACCTCGGCTTGCCTCTGACCACGTTTGGACCGCTGCCTGGATCTGATCTCTGCTTGCCACTGACCACGCTCGGACTGATACCTGGAACTGACCTTTGCTTTGACTGACCACCCTCGTACGGATACCCTGGCTTTGACCCTTAGCGCTCCACTCGGTCACACTTTTTGCTTCTCCTGTGACCACCAGGTCTGCCTGCTCTGACGCTGCCCATGGCCTTCCACAAGCTAGACCACTAGGCACTGCCTATCCTGACTGGAGGACTTTCAGTTCCTGTCTCATTCCAGTGGTCTCCCGTTCACCCCATTCTGGTCTAGCTCATCTGTTCTCCACTAGCCGTGCACCCTTTCTCTTGGTGGGCACACCGCTCTGCTACCTCTCCGGGAGACCCTCAGAGGCCCACCTAAACAAGGCTGTCCAGAAATCCAAGGGCTCAACCCACAGAGCCCCCGGACTGTTATTGGTGAAGCTCCAGCTAGCCTCTGTCTCCTTGTGTGCTCCACCTCCTGGCGGCAGGCGTCCTCTGGGAACCCTCAGAGGGCCGTACCAATCCTGCGCCAGGCCAAGGGTCCACCTCCAGCGCAACAGGTTGCCAAGGCCATGGACTCGGTGGATTCCTCCGCCTTACAGACTATTCCAGGCCTGGCTACATGTGTCCGGGTGCAGAAGCAATTCCTTGTGGCATTGGCCACTAGAGACGTGAATCAGAACCGGAATCGGTTCTGATTCCGGTTCCGATTCACATCTTGGTTTTTTTTTCGTCCGGCCCGATCGCGGTTTTGATTATTGGCTGCACCCGAGCCGATAAACAAAAAACCCACCCCGACCCTTTAAAACTAATCCTTTAGCTTCCCCCACCCTCCCGACCCCCCCAAAAACTTTTTACAGGTACCTGGTGGTCCAGTGGGGGTCCCGGGAGCGATCTCCCGCTCCCGGGCCGTCGGCTGCCACTAATAAAAATGGCGCCGATGGCCTTTGCCCTTACCATGTGACAGAGTATCCGTGCCATTGGCCGGCCCCTGTCACATGGTAGGAGCACTGGATGGCCCGCGCCATTTTTAAAGATGGCGCCGGCCATCCAGTGCTCCCTCCATGTGACAGGGGCCGGCCAATGGCACGGATACCCTGTCACATGGTAAGGGCAAAGGGCCATCGGCGCCATTTTGATTAGTGGCAGCCGACGGCCCGGGAGCGGGAGATCGCTCCCGGGACCCCCACTGGACCACCAGGTACCTGTAAAATGTTTTTGGGGGGGTTGGGAGGGTGGGGAAAGCTAAGGGATTAGTTTTAAAGGGTTGGGGTGGGTTTAGGGGTTACTTTTGTGTGCCGTTTTTCCCGCTCTCCCCCAAAATGATAAGAGGACCCCCACGAACAATTTCGTGGGTTTTTCCTATCATTTTGGGGGAGCCCCCGATTTCTGACGATTTTGGAAATATCATACGATATTTTCAATCGTCCGAAGCCCGATTCACATACCTATTGGCCACCTCAGTAGAGAGACTAAGGTCACAACTCGAAGTGTCCGCCATGGCCAACCCAGGGACTCTAGCTAACAGCGCTTCCTCTGCCTCATCGCTCTCACGGGCACTGCTGGCCCTCCCAGCTCCTCCCCGTTTCAATGGAGATCCTCGTCTCTGCCGGGGTTTTATCAACCAGTGTTACATGCAGTTTTCATTACAGCCTTCTTTATTCCCAGATGAAGTGACGAAGATCACTTTTATCTTATCTTGTTTGGAAGGGAAAGCCCTGGCATGGGCCTCCCCGCTTTGGGAGCGTTCATACTCCAGAAGCTCCCTCAATTTATTTCCACACTCTGATGCACCTTCGATGACCCAGGCCGACAAGCGGTCGCCAGCTACCATCTCCTCCACCTCCGCCAGGGGTCCCATTCCCTCTCAGAATACACCATGGAGTTCCGAACCCTGGCTACGGAATTGAGATGACAGGAAGACTGCCTGCGGGCACTCTATCTCGAGGGCCTGTCACCCGCTCTGAAAGATGAATTGGCAGCCCAAGAGATTCCCTCATCGTTGGAGGGCCTCATCGCTTTAGTTGGGCGGATTGACCACCGCCTCCAGGAACAGCACCGGGAAGTAAAAGCCAGCTGATGACCGACCCTGGAACCACTTCGGTCCATTAGCCCTAGATCAAGGGCATCATCAGCGGCCTCCCCATCAAAGGAAGAACTGATGCAAATAAACCACGGTCATCTTACTCCCGAGGAATGCCTCCGAAGATGGAAATCCAGTCTCTGCCTCTACTGTGGGGGTCCTGGCCACCTAATCCAGACCTGTCCAGTGCGTCTGGGAAACTCCAGAGCCTAAGCCCAGCAGGGGCCCGAGCTTGGGCACTACAGTTACCGGCCCTCAACTTCTGCTGCCTGTCTCCCTCCTCCAGGAGGCACACTCCTTCTCCACCACCGCCCTCGTGGATACTGGGGCTGGTGAAAATTTCATTTTTGAGGAACTTGTTACACTACTCCAAATTCCAACTCAACCCCTTAAGGTGCCTTTGCAAATTGCCTCCATACATGGAGAACCTTTACCTGATTGCATCACCCATTGCATCATAGCCATCCAACTGACCGTAGGAACTCTCCAAGAAGAAGAGGTAACCCTCCCGATTCTAAAACGGTCAGTAAACCCCATTGCCCTCGGTCTACCATGGCTACAATTGCACTCCCCACATTTCGATTGGGAGTCGCTCCAACTTACCCAGTGGGGCCCTCAGTGCCAAACCCATTGTCTATGGCGGGTGTCCCCGTCCGTACCGGTGCTAACATCCACACCCCTTCCTGGGCTACCTACACCCTACGCTGATTACCAAGACATCTTCTCCTAGCAGCAAGCCGACATCTTACCCCTCTCCGGAAGTTTAACTGCCCAATCGAACTACTACCCTGCAGCACACCTCCCAAGGGCAGAACTTACCCACTCTCACTTCCAGAGACCCAGGCTATGTCTGCCTATATCAAGGAAAACCTAGCAAAAGGTTTCATTAGGCCCTCTACATCCCCTACGAGCGCCGGGTTCTTTTTTGTGAAGAAGGACGGTACATTAAGGCTGTGTATTGACTACCGAGGCCTGAACGCTGTCACCCACAAAGACTGATACCCACTGCCGCTCATTAGTGAGCTGTTCGATCGGCTCTAGGGGGCTCCCATCTTTACCAAGTTGGACCTATATGGGGCCTATAATTTGGTCTGCATTCAACTCGAGGATATATGGAAAATCATGTTTAATACACTGGATGGACACTCACACTACAAATATGTAGTGATGCCCTTTGGGCTATGCAACGCCCCTGCCATCTTCCAGAGGATGATGAATGAGATCTTCCGAGACCTCCTATACGCCTTCGTCGTAGTATATTTGGATGACATCTTGATCTCCATAATGTTATTTCTCATTTAAATGGGCAGGTTTTATTTTGCTTTTATTATATTACCTTGTTACTCTTTTATCTCATTGTTAATTCTCTATCGCTTTCTTTACATTCCAAGTTGCATTATGTCCCTGTTTTATTGTAACTGCTATTTCTTCTTTTATCACATGTTAATGTTCAAAGTTTTTTCTCCTCTTGTCACACCCTGTTAATTGTAAACCGACATGATGCGACTCCCATCGCGAATGCCGGTATATAAAAAAAAAAAAAAAAAAATTAAATAAATTAAATCTTTTCCAGAAACCTGGAATCCCATCGCTCTCATGTCCAGACCATTCTTCAGCGACTTAGGGACCATCATCTCTACACCAAACTTGAAAAATGCCTTTTTGAGCAATCTAATCTCCCATTCCTGGGTTACATCATTTCCAGCCAAGGATTCACCACAGACCCGGACAAGCTCCAAGGTATTCGTGACTGGCCTCAGCTGGTAGGCCTGCGGGCCCTGCAAAGATTCTTGGGATTCATGAACTATTACCAACACTTTATCGCAGACTACTCCACACTGGCTGCTCCACTCACCGCCATGACTAAGAAGGGATGTTATCTCCGGGAGTGGAGTCCTAAAGCCCAGTCCACATTCCAGGCACTTAAGGAGGGCTTCCGTACCAGCCGATGTCTCCGCCATCCAGACCCGAACTGCCCCTTCATAGTTGAGGTTGACGCATCCGCCATTGGTGCCGGGGCGGTCCTCAGTCAATACTCCACTAAGGGAGCCCTTTTTCCGTGCTCTTTTTACTCCCACAAGTTTTCACCTGCTGAACGCAACTACACAATTGGGGACTGTGAACTCCTGGCCGTGAAGTTGGCTCTTCAGGAGTGGCATCCCTGTCTCGAGGGGGCACAGCACAAGTTCACCATATACAGCGAATTTAGAACATCTGAAAGAGGCTCAACTACTGAATGCAAGACAGGCCCGCTGGGCCCTCTTCTTTGCACGGTTCGATTTTGAACTATGCTACCACCTGGCTGAAAAGAATCTCTGTGCTGATGCACTCTCACGCTCTGTAGAGCCGGAAGATACCCCCGAAACTCCAGCTCATATCATAGATCCAGCCTGCATCTTCATCGCAGTTACTACCACCGTGCCTACTGGTAAGACGGTGGTGCCTCGCCGCCTCTGAGAGCAAGTACTTCGTTGGGCCCACGACTTCCATCTCGTTGGCCATCCCGGTCGGGCCCAAACCCTCGAGATGCTCCGCAGACACTACTGGTGGGCCACTATGATAAAGGACTCCCGAAACTATGTAGACTCTTGTCCTGTCTGTGCTCAACAAAAACCGCCTACTGCAGTGGTCCCCAACCTTTTTTGCACCAGGGACCAGCTTCAAGCAAGACCATTTTTCCATGGCCCGGCAGGGCGGGGTGGGGCAGGGGCAGGGCTTTGGTCATATGGGGGCGGGGTTATGGAGGGCGTTGGATTTTAGTGCATACTTATCATTTAATTATGACATTTATAATGTGAATGTGACTCAACTCACCATAGGTTCAGAATGAGTGGGAGCACCGCACTTGTTTCCCTTGTTTTCCAAACTTCACACCTCTCTCCTCCACCTGATGCCTTCCCTCTCATGACCTCCCCTGGTTGTGAGCAAACCCAAGGAAGACACCCATTCATTCTCATACACAGACACACCCTCAGGCAGGCACCCATGCATTCACACATATACACCCCCAGGCAGATTCCCATTCATACACATGCACACACTAAAGGCAGAGATCCCCTCTCTTTCTTTTGCCAGCAACCTCAGAGCCTCTCTCGTTCCTCTGCTGCCTCTGTCACTGCTGCCGCGTGGCTATTGGGGGAGGTGCTGATTGCTGCTACTGGCGCTGAAGCCCATTCTGCTGCCTCCTCTGTGCAGGCCCCGTGGGCTTCCAGTTCCTCCATGCTGATCTCTTACATTGTGAGATCCGCATAGAGAAAGTGCTACTCTTGCACATTCCCAACGATTACATGTGTCAATCAGTAAAAAGTAATTTATTTTTTTTTACATTTGCTGTCTGATCTTAGTTTTCTAATCGGTTGGTCACAGGCTTTTTTATTCCACCTTCCCTTTCTTATTTTTTTGCCAATTCCTTTTATATTGTCTTTTTTTCTATTTCTTTTCTCTCCATCTGTCTTCTTCCCTCAAACACACAGTCAGGTTCTCATTCTCACATGCTTTCTCTCTCTCTCTCTCTCTCTCTCTCACACACACACACACACACACACACACAGAGGCTCTCACTTTCACATGCTTTCTCTCATACAATCATTCATACAGTCTCTTACTGGCACATGCTGTCTGACTTTCACACACACAGGCTCTCTCTCACTCCCACAAGCTGTCTTGCTCAAGCACAGGCTCTCACTGTCACATGCTGTCTCTCTCTCACACACACAGAGGCTCTCACATGCTTTCTCTGCAAACATTCAGGTCTTCACTCCCACACATAGTCTCTCAACGCACACTCACACACAATCTCTCAACTCATCTCATACACGCACACATACACACTCTACAGGCCCTCAGCCTCTCTCTCACCTCTGGGCCTCTTCTTTACGGGTTGCCACAGGATGGGCTCTGCAGCGGCCCTGGTCTTCTCAGGCCACGCTGCTCCTCTTCTGCACGCGGCTGATGGTCCTCCTCCTTCCTGCCCGCTCGGCTCTGGCAACATTTTTCTTCCGGGGCCACGCGGGCAGGAAAGAGGAGGAGCTCCTGCACGTTTAGACGTGACCTTTTTCTTCGGGCCGTGGTGATGTGAACTCCACCATGGCCCTGCTGATCTTCTGTGTGTATCCAGCACATAGCACAGCAGTAGTTTAGTGCTGGTCTGCGGTGACGCCGCGGACCGGCAAAAACCCCCCGCGGACCGGTGGATGGGGGATACCTGGCCTATTGGATATCCATGGATGCTTCTTCAACCCCTTCAGCACCCACAGAACCCTGGACTAGTCTTTCTACAGACTCATTGTGGAATTGCCCCCTTCCAAGGGGCACACCGTAATCTGGGTCATAATAGACCGTTTCTCCAAAATGGCTAATTTTGTGCACTTACCCGGCCTACCGTCGGCTCCTGAACTCGCCCGACTCTTCCTGAATCATGTCTTTCATCTCCACGGATTGCCGCAAGAGATCGTCTCGGACCGTGGCCCTCAGTTCGCGGCAAAGTACTGGAGTTCCCTCTGCAGAAAATTCAATATTACTTTGAACTTGACCTCCGCCTACCATCCGCAGGCTAACGGTCAGGCTGAGAGAACCAACCATTCCCTGAAGACCTTCCTCCGGTCTTATGTTAATGACCAACAAGATAACTGAGTCGATCTTCTCCCATGGGCAGAGTTGTCATACAACACCCACATCGCATCTGCCACTGGGACCTCTCCATTTGCGGAGGTTTTTGGTCGGCAGCCCCGCCTGCCTCTTCCAGTCCCACTCAGCGTGCCATCTCCTGCAGCACAGTCTATGGCTCAGACCATCCACCGGCTATGGGACCAGGTTAAAGAGCGCCTCTGTCAAGCGGCCGATCGTGCCAAACGGGTGACGGACACCCACCATTGGGCCGCCCCAGTATTTTTGCAGGGACAGAAAGTCTAGCTCAGCACGCGACACATCCACCTCTGGCTACCCTCTCAACAACTGGCCCCAAAGTATGTGGGACCATTTCCCATTCTACGCCGAGTGGGGGCTGTCACTACCAGCTGAAGCTGCCGGCAAGTCTTGGAATTCACGATACATTCCATGTATCCCTGCTCAAGCCCCTAGTCTTCTCCTGGCCGTCTCGGAGACCGCCACCACCCACTCAGCTCTCGACTGAACCTGAGGCCACCCTCCAAATCCATGAGATTCTGGACGTTTGCTGCCGAAGAGGCCACTGGAAATACCTCCTGGCGTGGGAGGGCTTCAGACCAGAGGAGAACTCGTGGGAGCCCTCCCACCACATCCTTGACAAGAACCTCCTGCGAGTCTTCCATCTTCAACATCCTGAGAAGCCTCGACCGGTAAGGGGGAGGCCTAGAAGGGAGGGTACTGTTGCGCATCCCGGCCGTGCTGGTGCCATGACCGGGCATGCTCACCTTGGGCTCCCCTCCACGGGCTCCGCGCCGTCCTCCCTAGCTGCTGCAGCCAGCTCTCGGCATCCCCAGCGCCTGCCCCAAATGCCTCTGTTGTGACAGGCCTCTCTACGGAGCTTCTATAAGGGCTAAGTGTCCTCGGCCCCGCCTCTATATGCGCGCACAGCCGGCGCTCCCTCTTTTAAAAGGCCCAGGGTGGGAACCTCGGGCCAGGCGCCTCCCGATGACATCACATAAGCATCCTATACAAGGCGAGGGCCTTCCCTCAGTTCCTTGCCTTGGCAAATGGGTCGTCACACTTGTGTGAAGCTAGTTGCCGTCCTGTGTTCCTGCGTTCCTTGTTCCTGTACTTGTTCCAGTGTTCCTGCGTTCCTTGTTCCAGTGCCTGTTCCAGTGTTCTTTGTTCCTGTGCTTCTGCGTTCCTGTGTTCCCGTGGTCCTTCCTGTGTTCCAGCATCTCTTCCTGATTCCTGTTCCATGTTTCGCTACCCAGGTTGTACCTTCCCAGACTAATACATGGTACTGACCTCGGCTTGCCTCTGACCACGTTTGGACCGCTGCCTGGATCTGACCTCTGCTTGCCATTGACCACGCTCGGACTGATACCTGGAACTGAACTTTGCTTTGGCTGACCACCCTCATACGGATACTCTGGATTTGCCCCTAGCGCTCCACTCGGACATTCTCTTTGCTTCTCCTGTGACCACCAGGTCTGCCTGCTCTGACGCTGCCCGTGGCCTTCCACAAGCTAGACCACTAGGCGCTGCCTATCCTGACCGGAGGACCTTCAGTTCCTGTCTCGGCACAGTGTCCTCCAGTACACTCCGTTCCGGTCTAGCTCATCTGTTCTCCACTAGCCACGCAACCTTGCTCTTGGTGGGCACACCGCTCTGCTACCTGTCCAGGAGACCTTCAGAGGCCCACCTAAATCCAGGCTGTCCGGAAATCCAAGGGCTCAACACACGGAGCCCTTGGACTGTTATTGGTGAAGCTCCAGCTAGCCTCTGTCTCCTTGTGTGCTCCGCCTCCTGGTGGCAGGTGCCCTCTGGGAACCCTCAGAGGGCTGTACCAATCCTGCGCCAGGCCAAGGGTCCACCTCCAGCGCAACACTCCTGTAACGTATCACAATCCACTTCTGATTTAACTACTCTGAATAATTTTGTATCATCCGCAAATTTGTTAACCTCACTCGTCGTATTCCTTTCCAGATCATTCATAAATATATTGAAAAGCATTGGTCCAAGTACAGATCCCTGAGGCACCCCACTGTTTACCCTTTTCCACTGAGAAAATTGACCATTTAATCCTACTCTCTGTTTCATGTCTTTTAACCAGTTTGTAATCCACGAAAGGACATCGCATCCGATCCCATGACTTTTTAGTTTTCTTAGAAGCCACTCCCTCTGCTTCCTTTGTTTTATGTAAATCGATGTGATGTCCATACGAACTTCGGTATATAAAAGTGTTTAAATAAATAAATGAGGGACTTTGTCAAATGCCTTCTGAAAATCAAACACACTACATCTACCAGTTCACCTTTATCTACATATTTATTAACCCCTTCAAAAAAATGAAGCAGATTTGTTAGGCAAAACTTCCCTTGGGTAAATCCATGTTGACTGTGTTCCATTAAACCATGTCTTTCTATATGCTCTATGATTTTGATCTTTAGAATAGTTTCCACTATTTTTCCCAGCACTGAAGTCAGGCTCACTGGTCTATAGTTTCCCGGATCGCCCCTGAAGCCTTTTTAAATGTTGGGGTTACATTGGCCACCCTCCAGTCTTCAGGTACAATGGATGATTTTAATGATAGGTTACAAATTTTATCTAATAGATCAGAAATCAAATTATTTAGTTCCTTCAGTACCCTAGGATGCACACCATCCGGTCCAGGTGATTTGCTACTCTTTAGTTTGTCAATCTGGCCTACAACATCTTCCAGGTTCACAGTGATTTGGTTCAGTTCGTCTGACTCATCACCCTTGAAAACCATCTCTGGAAATGGTTTCTCCCCAATGTCCTCATTAGTAAACATGGAAGCAAAGAATTAATTTAGTCTTTCTGCAATGGACTTAACTTCCCTAAGAGCCCCTTTAACCCCTCAGTCAACTAACTGTCCAACCGAATCCCTCACAGGTTTCCTGCTTCGGATATATTTTTTAGGGATGTGCATTCGTTTTGAACGAATGCGCAATCCGCAACGTATAGGTCCCTATTCGTTGCATTCGTGGATCCTCAAAACGTATTGCGATCCCCCACGAATGCAACATATCATACGTTTCCATTCTTTTGGTTCGTGAAGCGGTGTTTTAGAAATAGAAGGCCATGTGAGAGTAGGGGCGGATTAGCCTATCGGGGGATCGGGCTTCCCCTGGTGGGCCGGACTAGCGGATCACGTGGCCTCCTCTGCTCTGGGCCATTGAGGGTGCCAAGCCGAAGAAATGAGACCAGGCAGGCGGGGCCAAAGAAAAGAAGATGGCTGCTGCCAGCTGCCACGGAGAAATGAAGATTGGCGCAGTCAGCCACCGATGGAGAGCAGGCTGGCGGGGCCAAAGAAAACAAGGTCAGCGCAGCCTGAGACTAGGCTGAAGAAAAGAAGATGGCTGCTGCCAGCCGCCGCCAGAGAAATGAAGACCGGCACAGCCCAAGACTAGGCCGAACAAATGAAGATGGCTGCTGCCAGCCGCCGACGGAGACGAGCTGTTCAGCTGGGGGCCTTTGTGTGTATATGCATTTGAGATTGGAAGAGTGCTTCTGTGTATGTGAGAAAGGAATGGTGCTTCTGTATTGGGACCCTTACTTTTCAATATATTTATAAATGATCTGGAAAGAAATACGACAAGTGAGATAATCAAATTTGCAGATGACACAAAATTGTTCAGAGTAGTTAAATCACAAGCAGATTGTGATAAATTGCAGGAAGACCTTGTGAGACTGGAAAATTGGGCATCCAAATAGCAGATGAAATTTAATGTGGATAAGTGCAAGGTGATGCATATAGGGAAAAATAACCCATGCTATAATTACACAATGTTGGGTTCCATTTTAGGTGCTACAACCCAAGAAAGAGATCTAGGTGTCATAGTGGATAACACATTGAAATCGTCGGTTCAGTGTGCTGCGGCAGTCAAAAAAGCAAACAGAATGTTGGGAATTATTAGAAAGGGAATGGTGAATAAAACGGAAAATGTCATAATGCCTCTGTATCGCTCCATGGTGAGACCGCACCTTGAATACTGTTTACAATTCTGGTCGCCGCATCTCAAATAAGATATAATTGCGATGGAGAAGGTACAGAGAAGGGCTACCAAAATGATAAGGGGAATGGAACAACTCCCCTATGAGGAAAGACTAAAGAGGTTAGGACTTTTCAGCTTGGAGAAGAGACGATTGAGGGGGGATATGATAGAGGTGTTTAAAATCATGAGAGGTCTAGAACGGGTAGATGTGAATCGGTTATTTACTCTTTCGGATAATAGAAAGACTAGGGGGCACTCCATGAAGTTAGCATGGGGCACATTTAAAACTAATCGGAGAAAGTTCTTTTTTACTCAACGCACAATTAAACTCTGGAATTTGTTGCCAGAGGATGTGGTTAGTGCAGTTAGTATAGCTGTGTTTAAAAAAGGATTGGATAAGTTCTTGGAGGAGAAGTCCATTACCTGCTATTAAGTTCACCTAGAGAATAGCCACTGCCATTAGCAATGGTAACATGGAATAGACTTATTTTTTGGGTACTTGCCAGGTTCTTGTGGCCTGGATTGGCCACTGTTGGAAGCAGGATGCTGGGCTTTGGTCTGACCCAGTATGGCATTTTCTTATGTTCTTATGTGATATGATACAGACTTTCAGATACTTGAAAGGTTTTAATGATCCAAAGATGACGACAAACCTTTTCCGTCGAAAAAAAATCAGCACAGTACTCCAGGTGAGGCCTCGCCAAGGACCTCACCATTTAAAACTCCAGGGAGGAAGATTCAGAACCAATATCAGGAAGTATTTCTTCACGAAGAGGGTGGTGGATGCCTGGAATGCCCTTCCGGAGGAAGTGGTGAAGACCAGAACTGTGAAGGACATCAAAGGGGCGTGGGATAAACACTGTGGATCCATAAAGTCTAGAGGACGTGTATGAAGAGTGGGTGGCTCGTGGGAATCACGGCTACTACCTGGAGATAATACCCTTATTCAATAAACATACACAGTTAATGTGACTCCAACATTGCTCTAAGCTTCAACAGCAAGAGGTAATGTGGGGAAAAAAAAAAGGATTTCCATTCACAAAAAAGCAGGGAGTAGTTTGCTTGTTACAGCAGATACTACTCCAAACCAAATAAGCCTGATATTTCACTTTCAATGCAAATCCAGCATAGCTCTCTGCTTCATAGGCAAGGGAGAAAGACTGATATTTCATGCATATCCAGCACAGCTCTCTGCTTCAACGGCAGGGGAGAAAGTCTTATACTTCACTTTCAATGCATATTACTCTCTGCTTCAACGGCAAGGGAGAAAGTCTGATACTTCACTTTCAATGCATATCCAGCATAGCTCTCTGCTTCATAGGCAAGGGAGAAAGACTGATATTTCATGCATATCCAGCACAGCTCTCTGCTTCAACGGCAGGGGAGAAAGTCTGATACTTCACTTTCAATGCATATCCAGCATAGCTCTCTGCTTCAATGGCAGGGGGAATGAAGAAAAGTGGATCTATATACAGACAACAACCAACAAGGACTGAATTACATAGTCGGGGTAAACAAGCATGGGTGTAGCTTGCTTATTGCGGCGGTTTCTATCCCTAACTAATTAAGCTAGATATTTCACTTAGATGCAGTTCCAACACTGCTCTCTACATTAATGGAGTGGGGAAGGGAAACAGAACCAAACTGTTACTAAGGGCCAAGAGTAACAGATAAGTATGAGAAAAAAAAAAGTGTGAAGGCTTGCTGGGCAGACTGGATGGGCGTTGGTCTTCTTCTGCATTCATTTCTATGTTTCTATGTAAAAGATTTATTATGAACTTTTGCCTCTACAGCCAACTTTATTTCAAATTCTCTCTTTGCCTGTCTTATCAATGTTTTATACTTAACTTGACAATGCTTATGCTTTATCCTATTTTCTTCAGCTGGATCCTTCTTCCAATTTTTGAAGGATTTTTTTTGGCTCAAATAGCCTCTTTCACCTCACCTTTTAACCATGATGGTAATCGTTTTGCCTTCCTTTCAACTTTCTTAATGCGTGGAATACATCTGGACTGCACGTCTAGGATTGTATTTTTAAACAATGTCCATGCCTGTTGAACACTTTTAACCTTTGCAGCTGCACCTTTCAGTTTTTTTCTAGCTATTTTCCTCATTTTATCAAAGTTTTCCTTTTGAAAATTTAACACTAAAGAGCTGCAGATTTACTTATTGTCCCCCTTCCAGTTATTAGTTTAAATTTCATCATGTTGTGATCACTATTGCCAAATGGCCCCACCACCGTTACCTCACCAAATCCTGCATTCCACTAAGAATTAAATCTAAAATAGCTCCCTTTCTCATTGGTTCCTAAACCAATTGCTCCATGAAGCAGTCATTTATTACATCCAGGAGCTTTATGTCTCTAGCAAGTCCTGATGTTAAATTTACCCAGTTAATATTGGGGTAATTGAAATCTTCCATTATTATTGTTGCGCTTGGATGTGGACCCTTGTCCTGGAGCCGTGGGGAACAGCTCCCTCGTAGGGACCAGGAAGCACCTGCCCCCAGGGCGGCGGAGCACTGGAGGAGACAGAGGCTAGGATGAGCTTCACTACTGGAAGCCCGCAGTCCCCCTGGGTGGAGCCCGTAGGGACCCGGGCCGCTTGCACTTAGGTGGGCCTCGCAGGGTCTCCCAGAGAGGTAGTAGAGAGACGTGCCCATGAGCAGCAAGGGAGCGCGGTCGGTCACTAGGCTCTAGGTCTGGAGAACCAAGGAAGGCCAGTACAGCGTAGGCGATGACAAGGCAAGGGACAAAGCCAGAATCAGGAGACGTGGTCAATGGCAGCCATGGTCAGAATCCGAGGATCAGTCCGAGTAATCAACGAAGCAGGGGTCAGGTTCCAGAGGTCAGACGAAGTCACAATGCAGGCAAAGGTTAGGATCCAGGCAACAAGCAGAATGGTCAAGGAAAAGGCCGAGGTCAGTACCAGAGAGACAGTCCGAGGGTACTACCTGAGGAGACAGGACAGACAGATGCTGGAACAGGAGGACGCTGGACAAGGCTGGAACAGTAGGATGCTGGAACAAGACTAGAACAAGACTGTGAACAAGACTGTGAACACGGAGGCAATCTAGTACACTTACAGTGCCGACCCGATTGCCAAGGCAAGGAAGTGCAGGCAGGAACTTCCTTATATTGTACGTTCAATCAGGGCGCACAGCGGAGCTAGGACCCGCCCCTGGCCCTACAAGAGGACGGGCGGTCTGCACGCGCGCACGTAGGGGCGTGGGCAACGCCACCGAGGACGCTGAACTTCAGCGTGAGGCCTGGTGCGCAGTGGAAAGCCTGGCGACTGCCGCCACAGGATGCTGAGTTCTGGAGGTGCTCGCGGCTGTCGCTGGGGAGGCCGATCCGTGACCTGCAGAGGAGCTAGCGAGGTGAGCAGGCCGGTGTGCGGGCCAGGTGCGGACGGGGGGGTGCAATAATTATTGCACTGCCAAATTGGTTAGCTTCCCTGATTTCTCTTAGCATTTCATCATCTGTTTGACCATTTTGTCCAGGTGGACAGTAGTATACTCCTATCACTATACTCTTACCCAACACACATGGGATTTCTACCCATAAAGATTCTACTGAGCATTTAGTCTCTTTTATGATCTTTATCCTGTTGGACTCTATACCCTCCCGGACATAAAGTGCCACACCCCGACCAATTTGATCCTCCCTATCATTGCAATATAATTTGTACCCTGATACAGCACTGTCCCATTGGTTATCCTCCTTCCACCAGGTCTCTTTGATACCAATTATGTCAATCTCATAATTTACTGCTATACACTCTAATTCTCCCATCTTGCTTCTAAGACTTCTAGCATTAGCATACAGACATTTCAAAGTGTGTTTTTTGTTTGTATTAACAACCTGCTTTTCAGTTGTTAGGGATAATTTGGAAATCTTTAGCTCAGGTGATTTTTTTACATATAGGCACATGGACTATGTTTGCTTTTATTGGAACTTCTCTGTTGGGATGCTCTAACTCTCCTGTTTTATTAGTATCCTTCAAGGATACATTCCTCCGAACCATGCACTGCTGAGTGACTGTCGTCTTTCCCCCTTGTTCTAGTTTAAAAGCTGCTCTATCTTCTTTTTTAAAAGTTAGTGCCAGCAGCTTGGTTCCATCCTTTCAGAAAAGTCTCCCTTTTCCCAAAGGTTTCCCCAGTTCCTTACAAAATTTAATCCCCTGTACCATTGTCTCATCCACTCATTGAAACTCTGGAGCTCTGCCTGCCTCTGGGGACCTGCACATGGAAGAAGAAGCATTTCAGAGAATGCCACCCTGGAGGTTCTGGATTTCAGCTTTCTACCTAAAATCCTAAATTTGGCTTCCAGAACTTCTCTCCCACATTTTCCCATGTAATTGGTGCCCACATGTACCACGACAGTTGACTTCACCCCAGCCCTATCTATAATCTTATCTAGGTGACGTGTGAGGTCTGCCACGTTCGCACCAGACAGGCAAGTTACCAGGCGGTCCTCACATCCACCAGCCACCCTGCTATCTACATTTCTAATAATTGAATCACCAACTATGATGGCCGGGCTAACCCTTCCCTCCTGGGCAGTAGGCCTTGGGGAGATATCCTCGGTGCGAAAGGACAATGCATTACTTGGAGAGCAGGTCCTTGCTACAGGATCCTTTCCTGCTGCACCAGGTTGATGCTCTCCAATCATGAGACCTTCTTCCTCCAAGGCAGCACCAGGGCTGCCAGTCTGAAGTTGGGACTTGGCTACTATGTCCCTGAAGGTCTCGTCTATATACCTCTCTGTCTGCCTCAGCTCCTCCAAGTCTGCTACTCTAGCCTCCAGAGATCGGACTTGTTCCCTGAGAGCCAGGAGCTCTTTGCATCAAGTGCACACATACAATCTCTCACCAGCGGGTAAAAAATCATACATGTGACACTCAATGCAAAAGACTGGAAAGGCCCCCACTTGCTGCTGGACTACTGCCTGTTGCGGTCCCAGTCGCTAGGCTAGCGACCGGGTCCTTACCTTTGTCCTTCCCCGGGAGGCTGTGCCGGGTCGTTGTGTCGGGCCTGCCGGGCCGCCGAGGTCCAATCTTAGCTCCACCCCCCTGGGAGCACATGCGCGCACGAGAAGGGAGCTGCTAACGGTTCAGCACCCTCAGGCAGAGGACAGCCCCCTGGATGATGTCAGACGCCGGCAAGATACTTAAGCCGGCGTCTGCCTGCTCAGAATTGCTTAGCAACGAAGTTTCTCTTCAGAGAGTGTAGTTGCCATCCTGCAGTTCCAGCTCCTGTGATTTCTGCTTCGGTGACTCCAGTTCCTGGCTCTTCAGCTTCTGCTCCGGTGACTCCAGTTCCTGACTCTTGAGCTTCTGTGACTCCTGCCTTGCTGATCCTGATCCAGTCCACAGTTTCTGTTTCAAATTCCCTAGCTTGATTCTCTGGCTCTTGACCTCAGTTTCTTGTCTGGTTCTCCTGTCTGCCGCTTGCTTCGACTTCTGGATCATCTTCTCATCGCTTTGCACCACCGTCGCCTAAGTCCCAGTGGTCCAGGTCCTCACGGGCTCCTCCTGGAGGGATCTTGGACTTCCAGGGTGAAGACTTCCTCTTCATTACTATCGCCTAAGTCCCAGCGGTCCAGGTCCTCACAGGCTCCTCCTGGGGGGATCTTGGACTTCCAGGGTGAAGACTCCCTCTTCACTACTCTCGCCTAAGTCCCAGCAGTCCGGGTGCTCATGGGCTCCTCTCGAGTGTACCAAGGACTTCCAGGGTGAAGCTTCTACATGGTACTCTGTCAGCTAGCCGCCAACCCGGTCTTCTCTTCAGCGGAGTCCAACTTCTCTTCCAACTCTTCTCCGCAAGGCCGGCCCAAGGGTCCACATTCCTGGTCACAACACTGCCTTCATCTTAATTTTATTGAATTCCTAGTTGTTTAGGATACTAAGGGAGTTGGAATTAGAGTACTTTAAATTTACAGTTGAATTTACTAATTAATCAGCTAGTGTCCTACAAGGGGATGATTAAACTTTCAAAAAGGGCTGGTACAATGGTATGATTTAGATAAGAGCCTGATTGATTTTTAATGGGAAAGTGTCTCTTGCCTAAAAATCAAGGGTTGAGTGGGTGGGAAAGACAGACACTAGAATCATCTATCTCTGGCTTACTTATTACCTCAGACACACACAAACTCTAAAGAATATATCCCACTATTTTACCTTTCTCCAAACTTTTATGAACAAAGATTTCCGAAAGCTATACTTACCAATCCTCTTTAACCACCATTAAATTGATCTTCTGGTCCTCTTCTACTGCAAAGGGGGCAGGGCCTCTGGATGTTGGGGCTGTGGAATTCAATACCTGACTCACTTGCGGTGACCTCTGGACTCCTCTCCCAGGGGAAGCTGGGAGCAGTATGCAGATGAGCCTTCCAGTCCTCTTCTACTGCAAAGGGGGCGGGGCCTCTGGAAGCTGGGGCTGTGGAATTCAATCCCTGGATTGCTTGCGGTAACCTCTGGATTCCTCTCCCGGTGGATGCTGGAGCAGTATGCAGATGAGCCTTCTCACAAGCTCACACACACACACACATGCTTCTGCATGTCTCTCTCTCTCTCTCACACACACATGCTTCCTCTGTGTGTGTCTCTCTCACTCACTAATACACACACACGCAGACAAAAACTGAACGGGAAACCACAACCAGTCAGATTCTGTATGCAGTGCAACAATGGAAAAGCAAAAAATCACTATTCCTCAAGAAATATAAATCAATCAGAATAGTAAAACCATACTAAAAAAATATACATTTCAAAACAGCTGATGAACAGATTAATATTCAATAATTAGAAGCTCCTGTACAAATTTTTAAAAATTTCCTAAACATCGATGCAATATTTCAAAATCAGCAGACATCAAATAATACCCAGTAATTAAAACTAATAAGGATGTTAAAAATCCCTCACTCTCCATACCTGTCACCCTGAGATTGTCATGGACTGGGAGTACATATTCACACAGAGACACAAACAAAATGTAACGCTCAGGTTTGTGAACCCTTGGCCGACGGGAGGATGGTATACCTTTCGGAGGATCCGTAGGTTCTCTTGTTGGGAGGCGAGGCAGAGCAGAAGACGGGACAAGCTGACCCTTAGCACTGGAGACTGAGATGGTGGCGGAGACAGATGAAGGGAAGAGAAGAGGAGCTGAGTCTTCACCCCTGGAAGTTTGTGATCCCCCCAGGAGGAGCCCATAGGGACCCAGACCGCTGGGACTTAGGTGGACCTTTGAGAGGTCAGGCGTCGGTGCAAGGGCTAACTGGAGCTTCACCCTGGAAGCCCGCGGTCCCCCCAGGAGGAGCCTGTATGGACCCGGGCCGCTGGGACTTAGGTGGGCCCTTGGAGATGGTGGTCTTGAAGGAGTCCTAGATCGAGTGACAGAGGGTCGTTGCTCACCAGTCTGAAGTCGTGCACCAGAGAATCACCGCTTGCCAATCCGAAGTCAGGAACCAGAGAATCACCGTAAGCCAATCCGAAGTCAGGAACCAGGAACACAGAGACGAAACAGGACGCAGAATCCAAGCTCAAGGAACTCACCGAAGCAAGCAGACTAGACTACGTTGGAGGACGTTGCCAAGTCAATGGACGAGCAGAGGAAGCTGCCTTTTATACTTCCCCTGCTCTGGCTGATAGAGCACAGGTGAAGCCTTTTAAAGGGATTGGGTCCCTTTAATTCTGTGGAGGGGGTGTGGCCTCGCGCCTAAGGATGGTGGCGGCCATTTTGGATTTCCCCCGCGGAGGGGAGACGCTGCTGGGAGGAAGCAGGATGGCTTCCCCTGCAAGGAGCAGCACCGGGCCGCGTGGGCGCTACGGCCCGAGTCGGAGCCCTCCCCCGGGGCTCCCTCGGCGAAGAAACGCTGCGAATCAGGTAGGGGTCCGCGGTCGTGGGGCGCCACGGCCGCGGAACAGAACACAAAATATGCTCCCTCTGTCTCACATATAGATACACGCTTGGTAAGAGTCAGAGGAAGCTTGAGTGTGTGTGTGTGTGTTGTGAGACAGACACAAACATTTCCTTCATCTCTCTCTCTCTCACACACATACACTTCCCGCTTCCTCTGTATGTCTCACACACAATTTTTCTGTCTCACACATGCACACCCATGCTTCTTCTGTCTTTCACTCCCACCCCTACACACACACAGGCACATACACACTCACTCTTATATACACTCACTTTCTCATACACACACTCGCCTTCATACACACACACACACAAACACATGCAAGCACTCTCTCATACACCAGCACTCACTCTCACAGGACCAGTATCTCAACTCTGCCACACACATTTTGGACCTCTTCTTCAGCTGCTGGCTGCACAGCAGAATCTCTTCTTCTGCTGTCGGCTCTGGGAAATGCCAGCAGTACCGCAGGGCCTCTTCTTCTGCTGCCGGCTCTGGGAAATGCCAGCAGTACCGCAGGGCCTCTTCTTCTGCTGCCGGCTCTGGGAAATGCCAGCAGTACCGCAGGGCCTCTTCTTCTGCTGCCGGCTCTGGGAAATGCCAGCAGTACCGCAGGGCCTCTTCTTCTGCTGCCGGCTCTGGGAAATGCCAGCAGTACCGCAGGGCCTCTTCTTCTGCTGCTGGCTCCGGGGAAATACCAGCAGTATCGCAGGGCCTCTTCTTATTTATTTATTTTATTTTATTTATTTAACAGCTTTTAATATACCGGTGTTCGTGCAAGCACATCACGCCGGTTTACAATAAACTTGAGAAAGGAGGAAATTACAAAAAACAGGGAGTGGGGGAGTGGAGCAGGAGCCTCTTCTTCTACTGCCGGCTCCGGGGAAATGCTGGCAACACTGCAGGCAGGGCCTCTTCTGCCGCTGGCCTCTTCCACGGGCTCTCACTTTTGCTGGCAGGGAGTGGGAATCCCACCAGCATGACACTTACCCGCGCTGCTGCAGGACCTTTCCATATACTGGTGGCAAAGGCACCTCTCCCCCTTTTGTCACTCGGGACAGACCACCCATTTGCCCCCCCCCCCCCTTAGTATGCTACTGAGTCTTTCCAAATGGCTTCTTTCCTCTCCTCCCACTGCCAGATTTTCCTGCAGATTTTCCTTTGTTCCAAAAATTATTGCTTTTTCTATATATAATTTACCCGCCTTTCATATATACTCTTTACCCAGTTATATATATACCTTACCCAAGCCCACAACCCTCAAATTCCTAATACCCTTCATCTATAGTCATGTTGTTTGTTTCATCCACTTTTCTCTCCCCCTGTCCCTTCCCCCTGTAACCACAACTATACTGTTTTAACTCATATGTTCCCTATAAAAGCAAATTTTTGCTACTGTTCATGTTATAATGTAAACCGATGTGATGTATCTAACGAATGTCGGTATAGAAAAACCTTTAAATAAATAATAAATAAATAACCCTGCACCTGGAGCCAGGCTACCTTAAGTTCAGTAAAAAAGCTAAGACATAACTTTTCAGCCAGACCTTCCTCTTAGCCACTTCTTCTGGCCAAACTTCCTGAATTCCCGATGAGGAACTGTGTTATAAACAGGAACTCATCTGGGTCTTAAACTATTAACAAATAGGATTTCCTATACTGGATCCCAATGCTACTGTAACTGCACATTCTGATTGAATGTAAGCTGCTCTAATGCCTCTGCCCATTTACATTTACTGCAATCCACCTTGAAACTGACTTTGGGAAAAGGTGCAAAAACAGATGTCCTTATTTATTTATACACACAGCCCCCACTGCAGCAGCTTCAGGTATGTAGGTAGCGAGATGCCCTCTCCCCTGAGATGATGCAGTGCCACAGCTGATGCTGGGAAATAAGTGACTCACACAGCAAGGTGGCTGCCCACTGACCTCACACACAGGATGATGTGAGACACTGAGCACACGCACAGCAGGGACCCCTCGTGGGGCAGCAGGGGGATGGGTCCCTCTCGGGTCCAGCTGCAATGCGCGCTGCGTCCGCTGGAGGTCGCTGGAGAGGAACGGGATCAGCTGACGCTCGGTTCCCGGGGAGAGGAAGCTTCGTGCGCTTACTGCTCGTTGCGGTGCAGCCCGGTTCGGTCCCGGAGGCGCTGCGAGCCCGGAAGGAAGGAGGGCGGGAGGAGCCAGGGCTACGGGGAGGCGGTGGAAGCTCCTGATCCGGCCCGCGATGCTGCCGCTGGCGCTGCTGGCTCTGGTCGCCTGCACGGCCGCAGCCCTGGAGGTAGGAGGGGAGGTGCAGCGGGGGCCTCCTGCGCGATTCGCAGCCTGCGCTTTGCACGGAGGACGGGCACCGGCTGGCCCCGCGCTGCGGCAGGATGCAAGCTCCGGCCGGGAGGGGAGGATGCTGTTCCGGGGAGGGAGGCAGGCAGGGAAGATGGCGCCGCTGCAGCTCCGTAGCCTTCCCTCGCCTCTCATTGTTCCTCGGTCTCCATGCAGGCAGTAGATCTCGTCCTTTCGCAGCGCTCACCTGCCCTGCCTTCTCACTCCTCGGCCGGGGCAATCAGGGTGACTCTTCTCTTACGTTGCCGTCTCCTCAAGCTTTTGTCGTGCAGACTTAGGTCCTGGGCTGCCTGTCATTCATTCCTTTTGTTGCACTGATATAACATCCGTTTCATTTACTGGCAAAGCCACATGGGTCCTCTTCTTCTGATCCCGATCCCTCATGCTTAAATATATTTTTGCGTTTTTCACATGATAATTGGCAGTTTTACACCGATTCCCATATGAAATGGCTTTGAAGCCCTTCGAGGGCTGGTTTTCACTTTGTGCTGGACTGCTGCCTCTGCATACTCAGGACACTGGGCTGATGGCCAGTACAGAATGCTTCCCTCTTGTAGTCCCTTCCCTTAAAGGATTGAATTGTTCTGGAGGAATTCTGAGATCAGAGTATGCTAAATAATTTCTTTCACCTTAGCTGAAAAAGCTTTCTTTTAACTTTCTAATCAGGGGCCTAGCCGGAACTGAAATTTTGGAGGGGCCGAAGATTAACATGGGTGGATGATGTGGCCATCCCATCCCTTACTCCATTCTGTGTAGATATTCAAGGCAGTGGCTTTAAAACCCTTTTAATTTCTGGCAGCACAAGCCCTGCTCTCTTCACCTCTCCTTGCCCTCTCTCTGCTGTTCTCCCTGGCTCTGTCTGGTTAAGGCACCTTCTTTACACAATGGCGAATCTCTCAGGCTTCTAAACAAGGAAGCTTCTAGTTAAGGGGCTGAGAAGAGTGGAATAAATAATTTCCTGCCAGAAGTAAACAGAAAGACATTGAAGACCTCACATTTTACACATCTAGCTCAAGGCTTTTTAATTAGCCTCCTTCAAAGCATTGGGGATCATGGACTAGCTGTGATTCAAATGCCTCCAGGCCCTCCAACTGCTGCCTCTGTAAGGGGCAGATACTGATGGGATATGACCCTTCTAGGAGTGGAGGCCTCCAGGCCTACCCATGGTTTTGAATTTTTAAACTTAAAAGCTTTGAAAATAGAATATCATACTATACAAATAAGTAAAGTTATGAACATCCTTAAAAGAGCAAAAAACATTTTCTCATCTTCTTAGCTATAATTGTATTTATTTATTTATTTATTTATTTTTAATTTTTATATACCGGAATTCCTGTATGCAATACAAATCAATCCGGTTTACAAGTAACAAAAAGGTTGCCCTGGTCTGGGAGGTTAGACCGGGGTTTTTTACATAGAACATTGAACAATAACAATCAACCAATGAACATTATTACAAGGAACAGTGAAATATCAATAATATTTAACAAATAATAAATAACCTTGTTCGTGTTTTGAATAGTATGTGTGTGTTCCCCTTTTTACAATGGACTTTAGTAGCGTATATCGACTGCAACGGTTATATAATATGTCCTCTGTTAAATGACTGTTAAGTAGGCAATTTTAAATAGTTAAATGTTAAATAGGCATTGCGAATAAGCAAGTACGTGTAAGAAGTTAAGTGTCAAGCTATTCGTGACACCCTACAATGGTTGGATCTGAAAGACAGGAGGAGGTGCTTAGTTACACTCTGGGAATTGGAATGCTTGCCTGAAGAGCCAGGTTTTTAACCTTTTTTTGAATTCTGGTAGATTGGGTTCGAGTCGTAGGTCTGGTGGGAGCGCATTCCATTGGTGTGGTCCTGCAGTTGAGAGTGCTCTTTTTCTTAGTGTTGATTTGGCAGGAGCTGCGACTAATGTGCCTTTGTAGGCGCTTCTGATGGGTCTGGAAGATAAGTGTGGCTGAAGTTGAATTTGTAGAGATATAGGTGCGGCGTTATGGATTGCTTTGTGAATGATGGTTAAGGTTTTATATAGGATTCTCTGTTTGATGGGTAGCCAGTGGAGGTTGCTCAAGATGGGGGTAATATGGTCTCTTCTATTAGTGTTAGTTAGGATTCTGGCTGCGGCATTTTGTACCATCTGTAGGGGTTTGATGCTGTTAGAGGGGAGGCCAAGTAAGATTGAGTTGCAGTAATCAAGTTTCGAAAAAATAATGGATTGAAGAACGAGGCGAAAGTCATTGAAGTGAAGGAGTGGCTTTAGCTTCTTTAGGACCTGTAGTTTAAAGAAGCAATCCCTGGTGGTTGTGTTAATGAATTTTTTTAGGTTAAGTTGGTTGTCAAGCCATGCTCCTAGATTCCTGACGTCTGCAGAGAGCTCCATGTTTTGTGCCAGGCTGGGTGCGTGGGTGTTCGGTTTGTGAGAAATCAGTAGCAACTCTGTTTTGCTGGAGTTTAGAATCAGGTTCAGGCTGGAGAAACATAGAAACATAGAAACATAGAAATGACGGCAGAAGAAGACCAAATGGCCCATCTAGTCTGCCCAGCAAGCTTCACACATATTTTCTCTCATACTTATCTGTTTCTCTTAGCTCTTGGTTCTATTTCCCTTCCATCCCCACCTTTAATGTAGAGAGCAGTGATGGAGCTGCATCCAAGTGAAATATCTAGCTTGATTAGTTTGGGGTAGTAGCCGCCGCAATAAGCAAGCTGCACCCATGCTTATTTGTTTTACCCAGACTATGTTATTAGCCCTTATTGGTTGTTTTTCTTCTCCCCTGCCGTTGAAGCAGGGAGCTATGCTGGATATGCGTGACGTATAAGTCTTCTCCCATGCCGTTGAAGCAGAGAGCCATGCTGGATGTGCATCGAAAGTGAAGTATCAGGCCCATTTGGTTTGGGGTAGTAACCGCCGTAACAAGCCAGCTACTCCCCGCTTTGTGAGTGCGAACCCTCTTTTCTTCTCCCCTGCCGTTGAATCAGAGAACTATGCTGTATATGCATTGAAAGTGAAGTATCAGGCTTATTTGATTTGGGGTAGTAACCGCCGTAACAAGCCAGCTACTCCCCTCTTTGTGAGTGTGAATCCTTTTTTCCACATTTCCCCTTGCTGTTGAAGCTTAGAGCGATGTTGGAGTCAAGCCTGTGTATGTTTATTTAATAAGGGTATTGACTCCAGGCAGTAGCCATCATTCTGGCGAGTCACCCACTCTTCATTGGCAGCCTCTTGACTTTATGGATCCACAGTGTTTATCCCACGCCCCTTTGAAGTCCTTCACAGTTCTGGTCTTCACCACATCCTCCGGAAGGGCATTCCAGGCATCCACCACCCTCTCCGTGAAGAAATACTTCCTGACATTGGTTCTGAATCTTCCTCCCTGGAGCTTCAAATCGTGACCCCTGGTTCTGCTGATTTTTTTCCTTAGGAAAAGGTTTGTCGTTGTCTTTTGATCATTAACACCTTTCAAGTATCTGAAAGTCTGTATCATATCACCTCTGCTCCTCCTTTCCTCCAGGGTGTACATATTTAGATTCTTCAATCTCTCCTCGTACGTCATCCGATGAAGATCCTCCACCTTCCTGGTCGCCCTTCTCTGTACCGCCTCCATCTTGTCTTTGTCTTTTTGAAGGTACGGTCTCCAGAACTGAACACAGTACTCCAGGTGAGGCCTCACCAAGGACCTGTACAAGGGAATAATCACTTCCCTTTTCTTACTCGATATTCCTCTCTCTATGCAGCCCAGCATTCTTCTGGCTTTAGCTATCGCCTTGTCGCATTGTTTCGCCGACTTCAGATCATTAGACACCATCACCCCAAGGTCCCTCTCCTGCTCCGTGCACATCAGCCTTTCCCCCCCCCCATTAAATACAGTTCATTTGGATTTCCACTCCCCATATGCATGACTTTGCACTTCTTGGCATTGAATCTCAGCTGCCATATCTTCGACCACTCTTCCAGTTTCCTTAGATCCCGTCTCATTCTCTCCACTCCTTCCGGCGTGTCCACTCTGTTGCAGATCTTAGTGTTATCCGCAAAAAGACAAACCTTACCTTCTATCCCGTCCGCAATGTCGCTCACAAAGATATTGAACAGGACCGGTCCCAACACCGAACCTTGAGGTACACCACTTAAAACCGCTCTCTCTTCAGAGAAGGTTCCATTTACCATCACACATTGTCTTCTGTCCGTCAACCAATTTGCAATCCAGGTCACCACCTCGGCACTCACTCCCAAGCTTCTCGTTTTATTCACCAGTCTCCTGTGCGGAACCGTATCAAAAGCTTTGCTGAAATCCAAGTATATGATATCGAGCGCTCTTCCTCTATCCAATTCCTTGGTTACCCAGTCAAAAAAGTCAATCAGATTTGTCTGACAGGATCTTCCTCTGGTGAATCCATGCTGCCTCTGGTCCATCAATTCTCCGGACTGTAGATAGTTCACTATTCTCTCTTTCAACAGTGACTCCATTACTTTTCCCACCACTGAAGTGAGGCTAACCGGTCTGTAGTTACCAGCCTCCTCTCTGTTCCCACTCTTGTGAAGCGGGACCACCACCGCTCTTCTCCAATCACTCGGCACCACTCCCGTTTCTAGGGATCTATTGAACAGGTCGCACAGCGGTCCCGCCAGCACATCTCTGAGCTCCCTCAATATCCTTGGATGAATCCCATCAGGCCCCATGGCTTTGTCCACTTTCAGATTCTTTAGCTCTTCCCATACATTATCTACTGTAAATGGATTTTCCTCTGTTCCGCTTCCCTCCAGTTGAACCTGGGACAAGCAGGACACTTTCTGGAACTTTATTAGTCCTTTAGCTATTAAAGGACCCCCTCAGCACTTCTGTGCCAATATTAACCAGATTATTAAAGAACAGCTATACAATAATAGAAAAGCAGGTATACTGGATCTTAAAAATAACAGTTTGCAAGCAACAGTTACAATTATTGTATAATAACAGACCTAGAGAAAGGTATAAAACACAGAAGTTCTACTGCTCAGAGAGCCCAGATTTTAGTGCAGCACAAAGCAATTAGAAGAATAGTGAAAGAAAACAAGCAGGGTAGATGTTTAATTGGTTGAAGACAATTCTCCCAGTAGGCGAAGGTTTTTTGAATTGATTCTGTGATGGGGATGAGGATCTGGATGTCATCTGCATAGAGGTAATGAGTAAGCTTGAGTTGTGATAGATGGCAGAGGGGGAGGAGGTAAATGTTGAACAGGGTGGGAGAGAGGGATGAGCCTTGTGGTACACCTTGGTCTGATAGGATGTGGTCAGATTCCTTGTTGTTAATTCTGACCTTGTAAAACCTGTTTGATAGGAACGATTTGAACCAACTGAGAGCTGTGCCTTTGATTCCTATGTTTGATAATTGTTCTAGTAGTTGTGAGTGATTTACCGTGTCGAACGCTGAAGATAGGTCTAACAGGACCAGTAAGAATGACTGTTTTTTCTCCAGGTTCAAAAGTAAATTATCTGTGAGAGAAAGCAAAAGAGCCTCTGTGCTTAGTGATTTACGAAAACCATATTGTGCAGGGGAAAGAATGTTGTGCTCCTCGAGATATTCGGAAAGTTGTTTATTTACGGCTTTTTCCATCAGTTTGGAGATCAGGGGCAGGTTTGCAATGGGTCTGAAGTTGGCTGGGTCCGTGGGTGATGCAGTTGGTTTTTTCAGTAGGGGTTTGAGGATTGCAAGTTTTAGTTGATTAGGAACTGTGCCCATGGCTAGAGAGGTATTGATGATTTCTGCAATAGGTTTTGCGACGGTGCTAGGGATGACGGTGAGCAGATTAGTAGGGAGTGGGTCCCTACTATGTATGAAAGAAAAAAAAAATATGTCCCTATTATGTATGAAAGAGACATACATAATTGTATGTCTCTTTCATGGTAGGTGAGAAACAGGCTTGTAGTTCTCAAGACCAGATTTATAAAATAAGTTCCCAGTAGGTGGAAAAGGAAGGGGGATCTCCTTAATTCACCAGGTTGAATATCTTTTAATTCTGATTGCCTCCAAGGTTCCTTAATAATAATAATTAGTGTACATAACACTATACAGAGGAATTGATTGATGATTAGTTTGGTGTACATAATGCTGTACAGGGTAAGTCACATGGCTACAATTTTGAAAAAAACCTTCATCCATAAGCAAAACCTTCTCCTGACAGGGGAGGGCACTATAGAACGGAAGCAGAGCCTATTATTATTTAGCCCTAGCCATTCTTGGCGGGTTACAGAATACATAAATATTGTTGATAAAAAACAAACACCAAACCTAACTTAAAACACTCAAAATAAAAAAAACAGCAATGTAATAATAAGTGTCTAAAAAAAAAATAATTGGAGGCACAGGGCAATGTAAAGATGAAAAATATATTCTGTGCTTCAGATCACCTCACAAAGCCCAGAAATCTCCTCTCATGACTTGTCACCCTAACCTCCTGCTGGATTAATTTCCTTATCAGTCAGATGTTTTGATAACATTCTGATGTAGCTTTCTGCATTGTGGCTATTGGCAGGAATGTGCAGGTTTCTCACTTTGCTCCTTATTTACCAAGGCTTTTTTCTCCTTCCTGGTTCTGTGGGATGAAAGCTTAGTAAACTGCATTCCTAAGCAGAGCCTAGTGCTGCGTCTTGAGCACATTTACCTGTCGGTGGTGTATCACAGAGTCTCTCAGTAATGAGTCAGTTCTGTGTAGTTGATTTTAATAAACATGCTTGCTGGATTAATTGGAAGCTCTGCTTGCCACTGTAGATGGCCTAGTTCAGAGCGGTGAGGTAATTGCCTCATGTGGCTGCTTGCAATGGGTGAATGAATCAGTCGTCCCCTTCTCTCCCTATTGTGCCTTGGGAGATTGTTATTTCTTCTGTTTTCTCCAAGGTCATATAACGCTTTCTCATTGTTTTCTTTCTTGTTGGTTAAGAATCTTCTCCCTTCGTGACTGTTTGGCAGATCTCTGGGCTGTTGCATGTTCCTTGGGCTCATTCTTCACTAGCCTGCCTGCCATACTGTATACATGGAAGGGCACCTTGATCTATGTGTTTAGGTTTCTCTTCAGGGGAGAGGTGATTGTCTTGTGTCTGTAATTACCTGTTTAGCTTTTGGCAGTAGAGTGAAATGGGATTTCTTAAGGCAAATCGTCCCAGTGTAGTGCTGGAGAGTGCTCTGCATGGAGAGCAGTGCACTTGGGAAGTACCAGTATCTGATGACTCTAACAGGTCGATACTGTAAGACCGCGGGAGAGCGGACGAACGCCCGCTCTCCCGGCGCGCGCACCGGCCCCTCGCCGGTGCGGGCGATTCAGTATTTAAATGAGGTGACGCGGGAAAAACGGGGAAAAGGAGGCGCTAGGGACACTAGCGCGTCCCTAGCGCCGCCTTTTTGTCAGGAGCGGCGGCTGTCAGCAGGTTTGACAGCCGACGCTCAATTTTGCCGGCGTTGGTTCTCGAGCCCGCTGACAGCCACGGGCTCGGAAACCGGACGCCGGCAAAATTGAGCATCCGGTTTTCGGCCCGACAGCCGCAGGCCGAATTCAAATTTTTTTTTTTACTTTTGGGGACCTCCGACTTAATATCGCCATGATATTAAGTCGGAGGGTGCACAGAAAAGCAGTTTTTACTGCTTTTCTGTGCACTTTCCTGGCGCCGGAAGAAATTAGCGCCGACCTTTGGGTCGGCGCTAATTTCTTAGAGTAAAATGTGCGGCTTGGCTGCACATTTTACTTACTGAATCGCGCGCGCATACCTAATAGGGCCATCAACATGCATTTGCATGTTGAGGGCGCTATTAGGTGCCGCGGGTGGGCCGCGTGTTTTCCTCCCCTTACTGAATAAGGGGTAAGGGAAAACACGCGTCCAGAGCAGGCTGACAGTGTGCTCCGACGGAGCACACTTTACTGTATCGACCTGTAAGTACTGCAATATTTCACCAAACTACTCGACATTTTTCTGTTTCCTTTTCTGTCGCTTTTATGCAGTATATTTGCATATTAAAAAACATTTTAGAAGCATTATCATTTTCCTGATAAACTGTATTTCTGGCATTTCTTTCAAAGATGCAACAAATGAAACAGCTTTAAAAGCATTATTTTGTAAATCATTGGTAATAACTGAGTTTATTAACCGAAGTAGTTTCTGATGACAGTCCCTGTCAGCATGGGAAACCTGGAAGCAATAAAGCAGTGACCTGGTGACATCTCTGCTCTCTAGTCCAGGCTGGACACCTAGATTCAGGTCCTGGTTTTTGTCCCGTTGCAAAGCATGCTGGGAATTTCCCAGTCTGAGCTTCCTTGAAGCACTAGGGCGGGCTCGGCTGTCCCTGCTGACCTGGAGCCTGTTGCTTGCTGTAACTCTGACTCTGCCATTGTTTAGTTGAAGGAAACATGAAGCCATTGCTTGTTTTCCTGTGCATGGAGGGTGAGGCTTTCCCTGCTTCTCATGCTGTCTGAGCTGAAAATTGAGTTAGGAATGCTTTGCTATGAAGTGATCTTAATTTTTAAAGAGGTGCAGTTAAAATGGTAATTAAGCACTCTGCATTAAATTGAGCATATTTGTTTTTCTTATGGCATGCTGCCTCCATTATCACCAAACATCTGTGCAAAACATGTTTGCTTTTTATATTTTCCTCTTTATTTTACCTTTTGCTACACAAGAAACAGTTTAGTTCTCTAGAAAGTGCTGGACTGACTTTTGGGGAAAGTGAAACAGATTTAGCCACAGAACAGAAAATAAATAGATGGACAGGATGACTACTTAATTTTTATAATGTCTTTAGCCATAGCCTTCTACTGTTGATTCAAGAGCGCAGAAGCTTGTTTATAAATCTAAATTGGTTTCAGCTACTTAGATTGTAAAACCTGTGGTGGAATTTACTTATGACATCAGGATCAACATCTGTACTTCTGGAAAAGAAAAAGTGCCCGTTGAATGTCTTACCCCTAGGGTGCCTCTCTGCTCTCCTCCGTACAGACTCAGAGGTGAACCAGAAGCTTGTCTGAGATCCTGCCAGTTCATTTTGTGTTGGCTACTGAAGACTGCAAGGGGCAGATGTACAAGACTTCTTTACTATAACTCAAAACAGGAAAACCTTTTAGCACAGTGATTCCCAACCTGTGGTCCTTGGACCCCTAGGGGCCTGCCAGACCATAACAGGGGGGCCACGAGCTGTGGAGGAAGAAAAAAAAAGCCTGCACAAAGAAGAGACCTAACAGGCCACCACTGGATCTCATCCTGTGGCGGCCACAAAAGAGGAGGCCTGAGATGCCACCGGCACTCTCCATCTTGCTGGCGGCTGAAGATTGAAAAAGGCCACTGGGCCACCGCACACCCCATTTCGCTGGTGGCTGAAGCGTGAAGAAGGCAGCAGGTTTCTGGCACAGCCCATCTCGCCAGTGGCTGAAGAATGAAAAAGGCCACTGGTTTGCCAGCGCCCCCCCCCATCTCACCAGCGGCTGAAGATTGAAAAAGGCCGCTGGGCTGCCGGTGCACCCCATATTGCCGGTGGATGAAGTATGAAGGAAGCTGTGGGCCTGCTGGCAGCCTGAGTGAGGAGCAGGCCGTGGGACCTTCTCTCCTCCTGCAGACTCCAGGAAAAAGATATGGAGAGGCCCGGTGACAGAAGGTGTATGTGTGTGAGAGAGAGCCTATTGTGAATGAGAGAGAGGGAGCTTGTGTGTATGTGTGTGAATGAGATCATGTGTGTATGAGAGAGAGAGAGAGCGTTTGTGTGTGAGCACATGTATATAATAGGAGTGTGTGAGCCTATGTGCATGAGAGACTGCATGTTGTGTGGGTCTGAGCATGTGTGTGTGTGAAAGACGGAGCATGTAAATGAGAGAGCATGTGTGTGTGTGAAAGACGGAGCATGTAAATGAGAGAGCATGTGTGTATTCGAGAGAGAGGGAGCATTTGTGTGTGTGGGAGCATGTTTGTGTGAGAAAGAGGGAGTATGTGTAGGTGTGAAAGAGCTTGTATGTATGATAAAGAGGGAGCATGTTTGAGGCAGAGAGGGAGTGTATCTGTGGGATGTATGAGAGAGAGGAGAAAGTTTGTGAACCCTGCTTCCCACCCCTACCAATCCACGGCAATCTCAGGATGACTGGAAATCAAAAGTTCCCAGGTATGGATAATGGGAAAATTTTAAATCCTTATTAGTTTTAATTCTTGGCTGTTTGATGTATCTGATGTTTTGAAATATTTTATTGTTTGGGAAATTTAAAAATAATTTGAGTTTTAAATTATTGGATGTCAGTTTTCAAATATTCTTTTTATTAGTATGGTTTTACTGTTATTGATATTTTATATTTCTTGATTGTATTATTTATTGTTTTATGAGGAACAGCAATATTTCTGTTTTTCCATCATTGCAATGCGTACAGAGTCTGGCGTCTTGTGGTTTCCAGTTCAGTTTTTGCACATGTGACTTGTTCTGTTTCCCTAATAGGAAGTGCATTGGTGTTATAGGGCCTATTGTAATATTCTCAGTGTTGCCTTTACATAGGTAAGGTCCTTACTGTTTTGAGTCTGGCAGTTGTATGTTATGGTATGGCAGTTTTTCTATAAGCTCTGAGTACATTTATTGCAGGATTTTATATTGTACAATGTTCCTGGTAGTGGAGAGAGATTGTGTTACTGTTTCTGAGGTGACAACAGACTTTGAATATTAATTTTTCAATGATGAATGGTGGGGAAATGTTCCTGTTTTGCTCTGTACCCTTTGTTGGGGGAGTCTGTGATACAAGATGCAGGTTTTATATTGGGATTGTCACACTCCTATATAAAAAAAAAAGTTTTGATTGATGCTCTTGAATAGTTTTAGTAGTAGTTTTACTTAGTGGTTAAAGGCTGGCCAGGATTCTTCTGTCTAGAGATACTACCGAGATACAAACCCAGCACCTTGCAATAATGGTGCAAAATGCCTCTTGCTTTATGAGCAAGGGTGACCTGACTCTCTGCATATATTGAATCTGGTAACAGGCAGGTGTGGAGAGAGCCATTGGATCCCTGTCTTTAAGAATAGTATTAATTATAATCATTTTCAAAAAATACCATGTTGGGGGGTGGGGGCTGGGAGGGAAATATATACACTAAACCTTTCTCCACATCTCCCTTTTAGTGATATGGGCCTGTCTCAAACATCCCTCCTTCCTGCTTCCCAATCAGTCTCTCACTGTCACCCTCCACCAATCCCACCCTGCCAGTTGCTATGTCTCTCTCCACCACTTGCTCTCTCTCGGCCTCCACCAGCCCATCCCTTCCAGTCTGTCTCTCTCTGTCCCACCATGTCAAGCACTCTTTCTCTCTGTCCTTCCCCTCAGTCACACCAGATCCAGCTCTGTGGTACCTGTAGTCACTACATAAGTTACTGAATAGGAGTACATTCTTACACATTTACTGCCATGCTTAGCAATTCTATGTATTCCATTTATATCAATAAACATTATTTAATACGCTTTATATATTACGAATGTCTGGTGTGCAATAATTATTTCTTTATTATTACATTAATAACTTTTCTATATATGGCATATAACTGCAGGTAAAAATGAAAGAGAAACGGGGTCCGTGAAAATTTTGGAACTTGAAAAGGGGTCCATGCTCCCAAAAAGGTTGGGAACCCCTGCTTTAGCACATCTGGCCTTTAGATTGCAAATTTGTTTACTGACGAAAATGAAATAGAACATACAATACACAGAGCACAGCCTGCCAATCTGCGAAATCAGCTGTAACATACTTTACCCTATTTGTATAACTTATCTCACCCTGCCTTCCATACAGCTCTACTCTTTTATATAACAAGAGAAACCCTGGGGTGAGGGGATCCTGGCCTAGGTTCCGTAGCAGATGGTATAATTGGGCCCCTCCATCATGTCCGACCCTGGGAGGGGGCTTTTCCCTGGAGCGTGATAGCACATGTCTGTTATCATGTCTGTCCTCTCCCGATTCCTTTCCTGTTCTTTCCGTTTGAGTTTTTATTCTCGATCTCTCTCTCTCTGCCATGCTTTCACTTCTATCTCCATGTCCTTCATTAATCTCTTCCTTCTGCACCTCTCATTCCTGTAAGAGCCTCTAGCCCTCCACCACTCTTTCTTTGCCCTCCTATTTCCAAGTTTTACCACCACTCCCAGCTCTTTATCTTTTTACCTCATTCCATCTTCAGCCTTTTTTCTCTCCTCCCTCCCTCTCGCTTGCCCACTCCTTTTTCCTGTTTCATTTAATGTTATTGCTTTGGTCCATCTTTTTGGAACCTCTTCTCAGTCTTCTTTTCTGTTTATTCTTCCTTTCATTTTCATTCTCTTGGCTTCACCACAGTCCCTTTCCTCCTCGTCGCTCTTATGCCTGATGTGATGCCAGACGCACATTGAATTTCTAAACTGCTCTTGACCACAATCTAGGAGGTCCCGATTGATGGATGGATATATAACTTTTGCTTACATCAAAGAATAAATCTCTAAATTCATTGGAAATATTCAAAGAAGCCCCTGAAGCAGCCTTTTTAGGCGAAACTCAGGCCTAGAGTCGGGCAACCAATAAAGAATTCTTGAAGGACTTCCGGCTACCTTCTTTTTGTTCCTCACGGCTTTTCTAGACTGCCTTCCTCTCTGTTTTCTGAGCTTTCCAAGGATGCAAGTTATTTCTTCACATAAGAGCTATTAAGTTATTGATAGCAAGTTAGTGCAATATGAAAATGCTCCAAAACAAATGTTTACACCAGAGGGGACCCAAGTGCTTTTTGCAGATCCTCAAATGGAGCTAAACTTGCCAAAACAAGTTTGAATGCTTCCCTCAGAAGGTGTTTTTCCAAGATGGCTGCTGAAAGTTCTATAGAAATGACGGCAGAAGAAGACCAAACGGCCCATCCAGTCTGCCCAGCAAGCTTTCACACTTTTTTTTTTCTCTCACATATTTATCTGTTTCTCTTGGCTCTTAGTAACCTTTTTTATTCTATTTCCCTTCCACCCCCACCATTAATGTAGAGAGCAGTGTTGGAACTGCATCTAAGTGAAATAGCTTAATTAGTTAGGGGTATTAACCACCGCAATAAGCAAGCTACACCCATGCTTATCTGTTTATCCAGACTATGTAATTCAGTCCTTGTTGGTTGTTGCCTGAATATAGATCCACGTTTCATCATTCCCCCCTGCCATTGAAGCAGAGAACCATGCTGGCTATGCGTGAAGTGTCAAACTTTCTCCCCTGCCGTTGAAGCAGAGAGCTATGCTGGATATGCATTGAAAGTGAAGTATCAGGCTTATTTGGTTTGGGGTAGTAACTGCCGTAACAAGCAAGCTACTCCCCGCTTTTTTGTTAATGCAAATCCTTTTTTCTACATTTCCTCATTGCCTCTGAAGCTTAGAGCAATGTTGGAGTCTCGTTAACCGTGTGTATGTTTATTGAATAAGGGTATTATCACCAGGTAGTTGCCGTCGTTCCCGTGAGTCACCCACTCTTCATTCACATCCTCTAGACCAGAGCTTTCCAAACTTTTCATGTTGGTGACACACTTTTTAGACAAACATAATTTCGGGACACAGTAATTCAGTCTACTAGCAAACCAGAGGTTGTATGCAGTGTAACAAAGGAAAAAAGAAACATCACCCATCCTTATAAAACAAATCAAGAAATATAAAATCATCAGCAGTAAAACTGTACTAACAAAAAGAACATATTTCGAAACAGCTGATGAGTGGAATATCCAATAATTAAAAACTCATATAAAACATTTCCAGATACCAACAAAATATTTCAAAATAGCAGACACAAAGACCCAGTAATGAAAAATAATAAGGATACAAACATTTTTTTGCTCTGCATACCTGGGAACGTTTGATATCCAGGTGTCCTGAGATTGTTCTGAATTAGCAGGAGGAGGGGTGGTTTGCTTGGAACTTTCTCCTCTCTCAGTCACATACCAGCGCTCTATCTCACACTGGCTCTCAATGACACACCTATACACACATGCTCTCAGTACTCACATATACACATGTTTTTTCTCTCTCACTTATATAGGCTCTTAATTACACATTTACACACATGCTGTCTATCTTTTCACGCTTACACACACAAAGGCTTTCAATCACACACATACATGCTGTCTTTTTCTCTCACACACAGACTCTCATTCACATGCTTACAAACATATCCTCTCTTTCTCTCATTTACACACAGGCTCTCAATCACATACTCACATGCTCCCTCACCTAAATCAGCTCTCAATCACACACAGACACACATGGTCTCTCTCTCTCATTTAAACACAGGCTCTCAATCACATACTCACATGCTCTATCACCTAAACCAGCTCTCAATCACACACAGACACACATGATCTCTCTCTTACTTATACACACAGGCTCTTAATCATACATACACATGATTTCTCTCACACACAAAGGATCTCAATCATACACACATACTCTTTCACACAAACAGGTTTTCAATCACAAACTTACACATACAGGTTCCCAATGGTAAACTTACATTCATGCTCTCTCTCTCACAGGCAGGCTCTCAATCACAGACATACTCTCTTTCACATGTACAGGCTCTCAATCATTCACATACATGCACTCTCTCATACACACACACAGGGCCCCGCGGCCCGGAAGAGGAAGTGGAGAGTATCGGGTGAGTGCGCGGCAAGAAGAGGCCACGCTAGTGGGTGGGGTGAGAGAGAGTGAATGCTCGCTCATTCACTCTCTCTCACCCCCACCCCGGGAACTCGCGGCAGCAGCAGCAGCCTCCTCCCAACGCTAACCTCTTCATTTTCAGCCCTCGCGGAGGCGGAGTCCCATCGGCCGCGGTTGAACATTTTCCTCCGAGCCGCGCTGCAGTCTTCTTTTCTTCGGGCCGATGCCGAGCGCACTAGCGTGGCCTCTTCTTGCCGCGCACTCACCCGATGCTCTCCACTTCCTCTTCCGGGGGGGGGGTGGGAAGAAGAGAGCACGCCGGTGCCGCTGACTCCAGCTGTCCTGTCGCGTTCCGCCCGGGCGGAGGAGGACCGGGGAGCAGCTAGGTCAGCGGGAAAGTGTGGCGATACTTGTCTGCGAGCCAGATGCAGCATATCTGGCTCGGAGCCATGGGTTCCCGGTCCCTGCACTTGCCGGTGTGTCACGTGCACCGGGCTTGCGCGACACACCGGCACACCTCAGGCGACACAGTAAAGTGTCGCGACACACACTTTGGAAAGCTCTGCTCTAGACTTTATGGATCCACAGTGTTTATCCCATGCCCCTTTGAAGTCCTTTACAGTTTTGGTCTTCACCACTTCCTCTGGAAGGTCATTCCAGGCATCCACCTGGAATGACCCATTTGGTAATTTTGACTGACAGCTGCTTTTTTTTTTTTTTTTTTTTATATACCGACATTCATCTCAATTGAGATATCACACCGGTTTACATTCAGGTACTGTAGGTATTTCTCTATCCCCAGAGGGCTTACAATCTAAGTTTTTTTGTACCTGAGGCAATGTAGGGTAAAGTGACTTGCCCAAGGTCACAAGGAGCGATAGCGGGACTTGAACCTTGGTCTCCTGGTCCATATTTGACCAATAGGATTCTTCCATTTCTGGATTATGGAACTGTAAGGGATGGTGAGGAGTTAGAACAAGATCCGAACTCTGCAGTCAGAATGATTTGTATGAGTGCTAACATCAGACAAATAATTGTAACCTAAGAATAATCTGCCTCGTGACTAATGAGTGAATCAGTGACATCTGTGCACATTGCATGGCCTGCTCATTCATTGGACAGACAGGTCAAATTTATCAAAATTAGCATATAATGTCCACCAATTTTCTTAAGCATATTTTTTATGCAAGTAAAACAGCTTTTGTATTTCTATATATATACATCCAGCAGTATGGAAAATAGTTACTTTCCTTAGTTGAACAAACACCAGGACAATTACTTCTCTTCTGATCAAATGCCTTCCTGCTTCAGGGGCTTGTACTGCATGTGTCGTACTTGAAGTCAAATATTCCCTCAGAGTTTATATCCCTTTTAGTTCAGTTTTTCCTGAAGGACTATCCACCATTTTCTCCAGCCTGGAGAAAAAATATACTTAAAAATTGGTAGACATTATTATATGCAGTTATGGACCAATGATTATAAATGCCCAAGCAAATTGCAAGGAAGTCAAAGCACATTCCTTAATACGGGTGTTATGAAGGTCCCTCTATTTCTGCAAAGCTTTATAGAGCATACTAAAGCTATTTAAGTTCATACTAATTTCTAAATTTGATAGTATGACAGAGTGTATTCTTGTTTCTTGTGAAAGTTGTTATATAGGTTTTCTGAACACAGCTGTATTCCAGAACAATGCTTTTCTAAAATACAAAGATATTTTTCTTTTTTTTGCTGATTTTGTTCAAAGATTTGGGCAGGTTTTAAGATCCTCTTAAAATTTAATTTTATGTTTTCTTGCATTTTACTGTAGCATAAAGATCCTCTTAAAATTTAATTTTATGTTTTCTTGCATTTTACTGTAGCATAAAAGGTCCAAACGAAATGGGAAATGGGAGCTGAGCCAGAGAAGAGCTCCTGTTGGCAGTTAGGATGCTCGCTTCCTGTTTGATATTTTTTGGTACTGTTTCGCATAGAGCAGCAGCATTTTCCCCAGGTTCCATCTCTTCCTCTGATCTTCTGATTTTCTTTCTTTTATGCGCAGATGTGTTGGGTTTTTCTGTTTTCTAACACTTTCAGGAGAAAGTTCTCAGCTTTTTAGGCTGGGTGCTGGGATGGTATTCTTGCATGCATGGTATTCTGGGTTTATTTCTAGCAGCATTGCTGTGTAATTAGCTCCATGATGCTGGAAGTGGCATAGGGATGAAATATTTCTTCCCAAAAAATGGAATGAGTATCACCAACAATATTTCAGCGGGGCAGGTCATTTACCTGAGTAAAAAGGCCTGAGTGAGCTTGAGTTCCTTGAACGTAGGAAAAAGTACATGTGGGGTGCACACTGCCAGCCATTTCTGTAAATCTGGCGAGGAACTAGGTGTTGAGATAGGTGTAGAGCTTGTGGATGCTTTTAATGTTTGCAGTTTCTGGCTTTTAAAATCTGTGTAAGGCATGTGCAGCATTTGAGAAGGTAGTGAGCCAAGGAGTTCTACTTCACGTTTTTGTTAAGACCAAAATAGTAGAAAGTTCTTGTTCACAAGAGGTTTTGCTCTCAGGGCTTGCTTCGTGCACCTCATTTCTCTTGCATTTCCCACTGCCGACCTCGCTGCTTGTCTTTACGTGTCTCGTTCAGAGCACGCTCGATGTGTACTTCAGTTTTGATGCTAAATGTGCTAAATATTTAAAGTAAGGACATGGAGCGTGTGCTGCACAAATGTTCAAAATGACTTTACTAAAGGAATTTACATAATTTCTGCATTTGGAAAGGGGAGGAAAGTAAAACAGTGACTGAATGGAAGAACCTGAGCATTGATAGGATGCGGGATGCCTCTCTGCTCTCTTTCTTAGTGTGGAGGGATGCAGAATTGGATATTAAGAAATTAAATACAATCATTGAATCTGGTGGTATTTAATTTTTGATAGGATACCCGGCTGCGGCCGCCCATATCCGGGTCCCTTTACCTACACCGGGAGGTGGCCAGCCCTGGCTCTCCCTCCTTGCTGCTTGCTGCGGCCGACCTCCGCTAATGCGGCCTGCCCTCACGGTGCGACATGCCGCCGGCTCAGCCTCTGCGACCGCCTCTCTAGGCACGTGAGCGTGCCGTCACCGGGAAATTTTGCCGCAACCCGGGAAGATGACGTATATATTCCCGGCCCTGACTCCAGCACGTTGCCTCAGCAACGGGTCCTGCGCTGCTTCAGAGTACGTAGTCTGCGTTGTCTCCTGATCCTGTGTTCCAGCCTGTGTTCTAGTCCTGACTCCTGATCCTGCATTCTGGTCCCGTTTCCTGATCCTGTGTTCCTGCCTTGCTCCCTGCTTCCTGCTCCTAGCCCTTCAGACTGACTTCCTGGTTTTGGACCTGCCTGGTAATCCGGCTCTGCTTGAACTCCGCCTGCCCTGACCTCCAGCCTGTTTCTCCGTATTCGCCTGTACGCTGCCTGCCCTGACCTTTGGCTTGCTCCTGGTTCTGTCTATCTGCTGCCTCCCTTGACTTCTGCCTGCCCGACGCCGCTTCAGCCTCCTCCTCTGGTTTCACACCGTGAGAGACCTGCACCTAAGTCCTGCTGGCCCCGGTACCCAAGGGCTGAACCTGCGGGGAATGTGGGCTGGTAAAGGTGAAGCTCCAGTTGGGCCCTCTCAGCCTGCACCGCCCCCCCCCCCCCCCAACGCCGAGTACCACCAGGGGCCTCGTCTCGGCTCAAGGGTCCACATTCACAACTATTTTGTGACTGTGAATGCTAAAGCAGCGTAGTGGTTTAGCTGTAAATTATATTAGAAGTTATTACAAATATAGACGGCAGAAGTGGAGCACCTGGGGACTGCTTGACAGAGACTTTTCTGCTCTTCTGTGTCTGTGGGAAAAAAGCTGAATGAATCAGGTTCACCCAATCTCTTTATTTGTTGCAGGCCTGACCTGGGCTCTTTTTTTCTCCCTCTGCCATTGAGAACATTTTGAGCTTGTGCCGTGCACGCTTGAATTCTGTGGCACTTTTGGCTTCTGCAAGCTCCACTGGAAATCTGTACGAGGTATCCAGCACCTTCTTAGTGAAAAACTATTTTATCACTTTCCTCCCACCAGCTTCATATAACGATTCCTGGGGCTTTTCATTCTGTAGAAAATGCTTTCTTCTGGTACTTTATTAAAACCTGCTATACATTTGAATATTTGTGCCAACTCTCTTCTAAGCTCCTTCACTCTCTGTGTGAGGCTTATCATGCAGCTCATGCACCTTTTTGATGGCTTTCCTTTCAACTGCTTCTCCCTTATCAATGCTCTTCTGTACATGAGGTCTCCAGAAATTACCCCAGTACTCCCGGGTGTCCCCTGAGACCTGGAGAGAGATTCCTCTTCGTTCTGCCAGACCAGTAACCTGTGGGATTCTCCCTCCCACCAGCAGAAGGGGGCAGAGTGTGATAGCTTCCTCTCTGACATCACTACCATAAAGGCTGGCCCAGCAGAGGGGAAGTCGGTAGCCTCTGCCTCCAGCACATGGGACAGAGCACAGACGTTGTTGGTCCAGCAGTGTAAGAAGGGCCCGAAGGTCGCTTTTCCTAGGAGCCTGGCCTAGGTGGGGACCCCATGGGACAACAGTTTCCGTAGGTCTGATCTACCCTCCCCAGGACAACTAGGTGTTTTGGTCTCCTGGTTTCCCAACAAACTCACCTAACTGTGATTAAATAAAAAGCGGAGAAGCAGTCCGGCCTGAACCACTGATGCCTGCCCCAGATATGGGCAAGGGGAGGAAGTGTGCCAGGTGGGTCCCTAGCATCACTTGCTCTTTCTGCCGCAATTGTGATGGCAAAAAGTAGGCTCGGTAGAGGAAGGGGGCGGGAATGGGCCCCTTGAATAGTGCACACTGGGGAGCGCGTTCTTTCCTCCGCCTCTGGAACAGGTTTCAGGGCAGTCAAGGCATTTCTCTGCAGCTTCGGAGGGTGGGGCAGCCCCAGGCAAGCAGCATCAGTGACTAGAGCCCCCAGAGGAGGAGGAGTTCATTTTGGCTTTGCAACAAGCCTATCTCCAGGTGAAAGATAAGCAGAATAAGCTCCTTCAGGAGAAAAACCCAAGCTGCTTTCAGGCTGGGAATATTGGTGTCCCGAGGTGGAACCCCAGGTGAGATTCGAGGAGCAGGAGGGCTCTTCCCAGGAAGAGACTTTAGGTGAGAAAGAACCCGAGGCTAGGGACTTCGCTGTACATTTGTTTAGGGCAGATGAGATGGGGGCTGTAATTACAAAAGTCTTGGAGGTCCTAAGTTTGAAAGAGGAAATGCCCAAAGTTAGAATGAAGGGAAACCCCATTCTGACAGGGATTAAAAAACCTTGCAAAGCCTTTCCCATCCATTTAGCCATCCAGGATATGCTGACAGCTTAGTGGAAAATCCTGGAGTCTAGGCTTAGAAGCCGTAGAACTATGCAGAGGCTGTATCTAATAGAAAGGTAGGATAAGGATAGGCTTCTAGATATGCCTAGAGTAGATGCGACAATCTCATCAATAGCAAAGAAAACTACCATACCGGTAGAAAGTGGAGCAGCCCTGAAAGACCCTCAGGACAGGAAAGTGGAAACCTTGCTAAAGAGAAGTTTTGAGCTTTCATCCCTGGCCCTCCAGGCAGCTATCTATGGAGGTTATGTAGCTAGGGCCCTTCTAATCTGGTCTCCACAAGAGATCCAGAGTCCCAAAGATGCAGGGGAGAATAGGGCGGGGCCAGCTCTAGTGGAATCGGTGGCAGCCTTTGTAGCAGATACTATGTATGAACTTATTAGTTTCAGCGAAGTTAGCAGCAACAGAGGTCATGGCTAGGTGGCTTTTATGGCTAAAGAATTGGGCAGTAGATTCAGCAGCCAAGACCAGGTTAGGAAAGCTACCCTTTAAGGGGAGACTTCTGTTTGGTGAAGATCTAGAGAAGGTGGTCAAAAGATTGGGGAGGATTGAGGCCCCCAAAGTTACCGGAAGAAAAGTCCAGAGGCTTTGCGATGGGAGGAACTGGAGACAGGGGCGGTACAGGCCAGATCTCTCGCCCAGTCAGGATCCTGGGTAGATCTCACCCCTTTCGGAGGGAATAAAAGATTTCCAAAAGAAGGGGACCCCCAAGCTCCCCTTAGCAACAAAACCGCACAATGACAAGGAGCAGGGCCGCTCCATGATTCCCCAGGTAGGAGTGGACCAAAATAACAAAGGACATAATTAGCAAAGGATATCACCCAGAATTAAGATTCTTTTTAGAAGATTTCTTTGTTTCCTCCCCATACATGGTAAGCAGGGGAGACATGATCACATGGACACACAAGTTGGTTCAGCTACAGGCCATTATCCTGGTGGACAGGAAGGCATGGGCGTATACTCCATTTATTTCCTAGTACTAGCTAAAGAAGGAAGCTTTCGGCCGGTGCTGGACCTAAAGCGAGTATACAGGGCACTGGTAGTTCCCCATTTCCACATGGAATCGCTGGTTACAGTAAAGGCGGCCATAAGGACAGGGGACTTTCTGGCAGGTCTGTCTGAAGATATTTTCACAATCCCATTGGGAGAGATTTCCAGGGTTACTTAGGCTTCAAGCTAGCCAGTCAGCATTACCAGTTCAGGGCACTCCCCTTTGGACTGGCCATGACACCAAGGACCTTTTACAGTGATGGTAGTAGTGGTGGCCTTCTTAAGGAAGGAAGAAGTCAAAGTGCACCCTTACTTGGATGACTGGCTAATAAGAGCAGGTTCCCTGAAGGAAGGCTGACAGACCACACAGAATACAGTTCATATCCTGGAGAAACTAGGCTGGATGGTGAACAAGGCAAAGAGCCAGTTTCATCCATCCCCAGACGCTAGTGTTCTTAGGGGTACTTTGCTACACCAAATTAGTGAGAGTGTATTTAACAGACAGAACGATAGGGAAGTTGCAGGAGCAACAAGCCCCAGTCCCATATGTGTGGAGATATCTGCAGGTCCTGGGCTCCATGGCAGCAGTAATCGGGATAGTGCCATGGGCGAGAGCACCATGCACCCTCTTCAGGCGCACCTATTGTACAACTGGTCTCTACAAAGGCAGTAGTATGACAAAAGTCTGCCACTGTTGTATCGAAGCTGGCAGAATCTGCAATAGTGGCTAGACCTGAACAACCTTTCCAGAGGAGCCCCTCTGGAATCACCACAATGGACAATAGTAACCATAGACGTGAGGAATCGGGGGTGGGGAGACACAGGGCCAAACTGCTCAAGGGTCCTGGCCAAATGGTTCTAAGTTCCACAAACGTACTAGAGTTAAGAACAATCAGGTTAACCCTAGAACATAAGAAAATGCCATATTGGGTCAGACCCAAGGGTCCAACAAGCCCAGCATTCTGTTTCCAACAGTGGCCAATCCAGGCTACAAGTACCTGGCAAGTACCCAAAAACTAAGTATATCCCAAACTACTGATGCTATTACTAGCATCAGTAACTACTGATGCTAGTAATAGCAGTGGCTATTTTCTAAGTCAACTTGATTAATAGCAAGTAATGGACTTCTCCTCCAAGAACTTATCCAAACATTTTTTAAACCTAGCTACACTAACTGCACTAACCACATCCCCTGGCAACAAATTTCAGAGTTTAATTGTGCGTTGAGTGAAAACAAATTTTCTCTGATTAGTTTTAAATGTGCCACATGCTAACTTCATGGAGTGCCCCCTAGTACTTCTATTATCCGAAAGAGTAAATATCCGATCCACATCTACCCATTCTAGACCTCTCATGATCTTAAAGACCTATATCATTTCCCCCCTCAGCCGTCTCTTCTCCAAGCTGAATAGCCCTAACCTCTTCAGTCTTTCCTCATAGGGGAGCTGTTCCATTCCCTTTATCATTCTGGTCGCCCTTCTCTATACCTTTTCCATTGCAACTATATCTTATTTGAGATGCAGTGACCAGAATTGTATACAGTATTCAAGGTGCTGTCTCACCATGGAGCAATACAGAGGCATTATGACATTTTCTGTTTTATTCACCATTCCCTTCCTAATAATTCCTAACATTATTAGGAATTATTAGGAAGGGAATGGTGAATAATATTAGGAATTATTATTCCTGTGACGCCATACTAACTGCACTGGATGCGCTAGGATTCAAACAATTTATATCTAACCCCACTCACCAAGCAGGACATACCCTTGACCTCGTTTTCACTAATTCCGGAATCCAATCCAACATTCCTACACTCTCCCCCATCCCCTGGTCCAATCACTACCGCATGGACATCACCTGAACGATAAATATTACTCCTGCACTACTACAATCCAACAAAAAAACCATTCACTTTAGGCGTAACTGCAACCAAGAAGATCTTATAGCTGCGCTCACCACCGAACTTAACAAAATCGATCTCACTAATGCTGAAACTGCGCTTAACTCCTGGAGCCAATGTACTGACTCCATTGCTAATAAACTCTGCCCTATGCAATCTCGTATGATTGACCCGGCAAAATCCAAAAAACAGCCCTGGTACACTTCTGAGTTAAAAGCCATGAAGCACAACCTCAGAAAATTAGAAAGAAGCTGGAGAAAAAACCCCACTCCTACAAAATTAACCACCTTCCGATCTTTCCTACACATATACAGAACAATTATTGAAAAAACTAAAAGAGACTTCTACTCATGTAAAATCCACAGCCTCCAATTTAACCCTCATGCCCTCTTTGAATTAGTAAACAGCCTAACTAAATCCTCCCCTAATTCCGCACCCTCAGACGTAGATAATCAAGACAAATGCGACAACCTGGCCAATTACTTCCACAAGAAAATTGTCAACATTATGTCCTGTTTCCCCTCCACTCAGGTACCTACCAATGTCGTCCTTAACCATACCTACACAAGCCTACCCTCCTTCGATACCACCTCCACTTTGGAAGTTAAATCGATCATAAAGAAAATGAAACCTTGCTCACACCCATTTGACACCCTCCCTACAAAATCACTACTCTCCATCCCAGATACTGTTGCCAAGCCAATTTCCAATATTATCAACAGATCTATTGCTCTTGGCATCGTTCCCAAAAATCTCAAACATGCCGTTATCAAACCTACTCTGAAAAAACCCACACTTGATCCCTCCGATCTCGCTAACTATCGCCCCATTTCGAACCTTCCCCTATTAACCAAAATATTAGAAAAGTCAGTCACTCGTCAACTAACTGAATTCCTTGATGAAAATAATATTCTTTCGCAGTCTCAATATGGCTTCCGACGACATCACAGCACTGAGACCTTACTTGTTTCCCTATCTGACTACATCCTTAAAAACCTTGACAAAGGTCTCTCCCATATTCTGATTCTTCTTGACATCTCCTCAGCTTTAGAAATGGTCAACCACAAAATACTAATAGAACGCCTTACTGACATTGGCATCACAGATACAGCTCTCCAATGGTTTCAATCCTACCTGCAGGACAGACAGTACAGTGTCCAAATAGGTAACCACACCTCTAAACCTATCCCCCTCACACAAGTTGTGCCTCAAGGCTCCTCTCTCTCCTCTACTCTGTTTAATATCTATCTCCTTCCCCTTTGTAACCTTCTATCTAAACTCGGCCTCCCACACTTCATCTATGCCGATGATGTGCAAATTCTTATACCTGTACATGACACTCTTCTCAAAGCCATGGAGATTTGGAACTCTACCTTACCTATCATTAACTCTCTCCTGACTAACAACTTTCTTGCACTTAACACTGCTAAAACAGAGCTTCTCCACATTGCCCCACAAAACTTTCCCCCACCCATTCCATCAAACACCGCCACAACCTCCACTGCCTCCAACCAACAGGTGCGCAGCCTTGGCATTACCATTGATAACCACTTTTCCCTCAAAAAATTCATTAATAATACAATCAAATCCTGCTACTTTAAACTTAACTTACTCAAAAAACTGAAACCCCCTCTTACACCTCAATGACTTCCGCACTATACTTCAGGCCTTCATCCTATCTAAAATCGACTACTGTAATGCTCTCCTCCTCGGACTACCCAAAAACACGCTGCAACCACTTCAACTGCTCCAAAACGCTGCTGCCCAGATATTAACCAACACCCACAAACGTGACCACATCACCCCTGTACTCCAACACCTGCACTGGCTTCCAGTTACAGCAAGGATAACTCTAATTCACAAAGCCCTCTACAGCCAAAATATGCACTGGTTTAATGAACACCTTACATTTCAAACTCAAGCAGACCTACTAGACAGCAACATCAAGCAACACTGCATATCCCTTCACCCAAAGACGCTAAACTAAATTCTACTAAAGCCCGGGCACTATCTTTAGCTGCCCCTGCGCTCTGGAACAAAATCCCCCCTTCGCTACGACAAGAAGCATGCCCTAAAAAATTCAAAAAAGACCTGAAAACTTGCCTGTTCATACAAGCTTTCTCTGATCACCCCGCTCTCCCATGACACCCACTCCTGTGCACCCCTGCATCAACTGTCAAATATGACTTTTTTGTAAATATTTCCTATTGTATATATTGACCTTATTAAGCCCCTTTGGGCACACTATTTGTTCTTATCTGTAAATTGTTCAAAATTATGCATATCCTTATAGTTTTCAGTTCCCTGTTTCACTGTAAAGCACCTGTTGCTAAGTTTTGTTCCATGTAAACCGATGAGATGTTCCCAACGTTTATCGGTATAGAAAAACTTCGAAATAAATAAATAAATAAATAAACCATTCTGTTTGCTTTTGTGACTGCTGCAGCACACTGAGCTGACGATTTCAATGTGTTATCCACTATGACGCCTAGATCTCTTTCCTTGGTGGTAGCTCCTAATATGGAACCTAACATCGTGTAACTACAGCATGGGTTATTTTTCCCTATATACATCATCTTGCACTTATCCACATTAAATTTCATCTGCCATTTGGTTGTCCAATTTTACAGTCTCACAAGGTCCTCCTGCAATTTATCACAATCTGCTTGTGATTTAACTAATCTGAATAATTTTGTATCATCTGCAAATTTGATTACCTCACTCGTTGTATTCTTTTCCAGATCATTTATATTGAAAAGCATGGGTCCTAGTACAGATCCTTGAGGCACTCCATTGTTTACCCTTTTCCACTAAGAAAATTGTCCATGTAATCCTACTCTCTGTTTCCTGTCTTTTAGCCAGTTTGTAATCCACAAAAGGACATCACCACCTATTCCATGACTTTTTACTTTTCTTAGAAAAGGAAGAGGAACTTTGTCAAATGCCTTCCGAAAATCCAAGTACGCTACATCTACCGGTTTACCTTTATCTATTAACCCCTTCAAAAAGATAAAACAGATTTGTGAGGTAAGACTTGCCTTAGGTAAAGCCATGCTGACTTTGTTCCATTAAACCATGTCATTATGTTCTGTGATTTTGATCTTCAGAACACTTTCCACTATTTTTCCAGCTAACTGGTCGGTAGTTTCCCGGATCGCCCCTGGAGCCCTTTTTAAATATTGGAGTTACATTAGCCACCCTCCAGTCTTTAGGTACAATAGATGATTTTAATGATAGGTTACAGATTTTAACTAATAGATCTGAAATTTCATTTTTGAGTTCCTTCAGAACCATGGGGTGTATACCATCCAGTCCAGGTGATTTATTACTCTTCAGTTTGTCAGTCAGGCCTACCACATCTTCTAGGTTCACCGTGATTTGGTTCAGTTCATCTGAATCATTACCCATAAAAACTTCTCTGGAACGGGTATCTCCCCAACATCCTCTTCAGTAAACACCGAAGCAAAGAAATCGTTTAATCTTCCCGCAATGGCCTTATCTTCTTTAAGCGCCTCTTTAACCCCTTGATCACCTAATGGTCCAACTGATTCCCTCGCAGTCTTTCTGCTTTGGATATATTTTAAAAAGTTATTACTGTGAGTTTTTGCCTCTGCGACCAACTTCTTTTCAAATTCTCTCTTAGCCTATCTTATAAATGTCTTACATTTAACTTGCCAACATTTATGCTTTATCCTATTTTCTTCTGTTGGATCCTTCTTCCAATTTTTGAATGAAGATCTTTTGGTTGAAATAGCCTCTTTCACCTCACCTTTTAACCATGCCAGTAATCGTTTTGCCTTCCTTCCACTTTTCTTAATGTGTGGAATACATCTGGACTGTGCTTCTAGGATAGTATTTTTTTTAACAATGTCCATGCCTCTTGCATACGTTTTACCTTTGTAGCTGCTCCTTTCAGTTTTTTTCTATTTTTCTCATTTTATCAAAGTTTCCCTTTTGAAAGTTTAGTGCTAGAGCTGTGGATTTACTTACTGTCCCCCTTCCAGTTAGCAAACCAAGTGGTCCAGGTCCACTTGGACAATACCACAGCAATGGTCTATGTGAACAGGGAGGGTAATACAAAGAGTGCAGCCCTAGCGAGAGAGGCACACCTCATTATGGAGATAACAGAGAGGCATTTCTTGGCTCTCTCTGCAGTGCACATAGCAGGAGTGTACAATTTGCAGGCTGATTTCCTCAGTCGATGGAAGCTAGATCCAGGAGAATGGGAGCTATCAAGGAGGCATTCACACTCATAACGGGTGCATGGGGCACCCCACAGTAGGATTTAATGGCAACAAAAACAGAATACCAAGGCCAATCAGTTCTTCAGCAGGGATGCAGGGAAGTGGACGTACTATCCTAGCCGTGGCCAACAAATCAGATGTCATACATTTTCCCCTCTGGCTGATGATAGGCAAGGTGGTCAGGAAGATTTCTCAACACCCAAGCTGGGTGGTCCTGATAGCACCAGACTGGTCAAGACATCCCTGGTACACAGATATGACAAAATTGAAGACAAAGCCAATCTTATTCAAAGGAATAGCAGCATTCCTCAAGAAGTGGCCAATAATAATGGCAAATTCGGAAAAATTCTCTCTACAGCCTGGCTATTGAAAGGAGAAGGTTAAAAGGAAGAGGGTACTCAGCCCAAGAAATTGCAACCCTACTAAAGGCCAGAAAGAAGTCCACCTCCTTCACATAGAGTCACATTTGGGCAGTTTTTGAAGCCTGGTGGGTTGGCCCCGATGAAAGCAAAGATTGCTTTAATCCTGCAGTTTCTACAGGAAGGGCTAGTGGTTAACACATTGAGGATGCAAATGGTAGTGATTGTGTGTTTCAGAGAGCCATGCAGATGAATATCAGTGGCTGTGAACACAGATGTGGTCCACTTTCTCAGAAGAATGAAGCGGTTGAGACTGTCTCGGAAGGTCATAGTACCGTCATGGGACCTGAACTTGGTACTGAAGTCTCTAGAGCAGCTTTTGAGAGCAGCTTTTGAGCCCATCAGGGAAGTTTCCTTGAAAGACCTAACATTTAAAGACTGCAATGTTAGTGGCCCTGTGTTTGGCCAGAAGGAGTTGCAAGCGCTGTTCTGCAGGGGGTCCATCTTATCCTTTTCAAAGGAAAAAGTGACAATCGGACTGGTACCCACCTTTCTACCCAAGGTGGTATCGGAATTTCATCTCCTGTATAGCCTGTATATAGTTCACCCAGCTCTCCTTGTATTTAGTTCTCCCAGTTGCAGTTTATGATGTCTACTTACCCTTGCCTGTTCCATGTCAAATGCATTACATGCGTAAGTTACTGTTATACTGTAAACCGATATGATATCATTGATGAATGTCGGTATATAAAACCAATAAATAAATAAATAAATCTCAATCAACCTATCTTTCTTCCTGGATTTAGGAAGGTGGAATGCGTAGGGAAACACAGAGATTTGAAGTTCCTAGATGTTCGCAGGTGCCTCTTAAAGTACCTGGAAATGACCAATGACTTTAGGAAGTCAGACTATTTATCTTCTACACAGGACCCAGAAAAGGGAAGACAGCGTCCAAAGCCTCAATTGCGAGATGGATTAAGGAGACAATAGAAGCAGCCTATATAATGAAGAACAAACTAGTACTGGAGGGGCTAAGGGCACATTCCCCAAGATCACAAGCAGTATCTTGGGCAGAATACAGAGCAGTTATGCCTAGGGACGTTTGCAAAGCGGCCACATGGTCGTCTGTCCACACTTTTACAAACACTATAGATTACACCTTAAAGAAAGGGAGGAAATGAGTTTTGGTATTAGGGTCTTGGAAGCATAAGAACATAAGAACATGCCATACTGGGTCAGACCAAGGGTCCATCAAGCCCAGCATCCTGTTTCCAACAGTGGCCAAACCAGGCCATAAGAACCTGGCAAGTACCCAAAAACTAAGTCCATCCCATGTTACTGTTGCTAGTAATAGCAGTGGCTATTCTCTAAGTCAACTTAATTAATTGCAGGTAATGGACTTCTCTTCCAAGAACTTATCCAATCCTTTTTTAAACACAGCTATACTAACTGCACTAACCACATCCTCTGGTAACAAATTCCAGAGTTTAATTGTGCGTTGAGTAAAAAAGAACTTATGTTTATGTTTAAGTGTAGTAACTGCTGCTCCGTGCAGGTCACCCCCATGATTCTGTTAAGGATAGCAACTGCTGCTCCGTGCAGGTTACTCCCAGGCCCACTACCCCCATGCTTTTTTTTTCATTCTTTCCCATCCTCTAGCCTTTCGTGATACACAGTGTTTATCCCATGCCCCTTTGAAATCCTTCACGGTTTTAGTCTTCACCACTTCCTCCGGAAGGTCATTCCAGGCATCCATCACCCTCTCCATGAAGAAATATTTTCTGACATTGGTTCCTCCCTGGTTTCAAATCGTGATCCTAGTTCTACTAAATTCTTTCCTATAGAAAAGGTCTGTTGTTGACCATGGATCATTAAAACCTTTCAAGTATCTGAAGGTCTGTATCATATCACCTCTGCTCCTCCTCTCCTCCAGGGTATACATATTCAGTTCTTCAACCTCTCCTCATAAGGCAGACTATTTTGCCCGCCCTTCTCTGGACCGCCTCCATCCTGTGTCTGTCCCTTTTGAGATACGGGCTCCAGAACTGAACACAGTACTCCAGGTGAGGCCTCACCAAGGATATGTACAAGGGAATTATCACTTCTCTTTTCTTACTAGATATTCCTCTCTATACAGCCCAGCATTCTTCTGGCTTTAGCTATCATGTGTGTGTGTGTGTGTGAGACACACACACACACTTTCTCTGTACCTTTCTCACACACATGCTTCCTCTTTCTCACATGCACACATGTAGATAAAAATTGAACTGGAAACCACAAGCCAGATTTTGTATGTAGTGCAACAATGGAAAAGCAGAAAATCACTGTTCCTCAAAACAATACAATCAAGAAATATAAAGCAATAAGAATAGTAAAACCATACTAAAAAATATACATTTCAAAACAGCTGATGAATAGAATAATATTCAATAATTAGAATCTCCTGTACAAAATTTAAAAAATTTCCTAAACATTGATAAAATATTTCAAAACAGCAGACATCAAATAATACCCAGTAATTAAAATTAATAAGGATTTTAAAAATCCCTCACTCTCCATACCTGTCACCCTGAGATTGTTGTGAACTGGGAGCACACACACACACAGCCACAAACAAAATATGCTCCCTCTATCTCTTACACACATACACGGTTGGTGAGAGACAGAGGGAACTTGAGTGTGTGTGTGTGTGTGTGTGTGTGTGTGTGAAAGAGACACACATATTTCCTCCTTCTCTCACATATACTCCTATACACACTTCCTCTGTTTCTCTCACACATGATTCTTTTCTCACCCATGTCCACACACACACACACACACATGCTTCCTCTCTTTCACCCCCACCCCTAGGCACACTCTCATACACACACAGGCACCCTCTTATTTATTTATATAGGTGCGCACACACTTACTCTTCTGTACACTCACCATTTCATACACACCACACACACCCACACTCACTCTCACAGGGTCAGTCTCTCTCTTCGGCCGCTGGCAGTAGTGCTGGGTCTGTTCTTTGCTGCCAGCCTCTGCCACTCCTGCTAGTCCTTGCTTTTTCTGGCGGGGTTTTTCCCGCCATGTCACTGTTCCATGCCACCGCAGGACCTTCCTGCCAGCAGCAATGGCATCCCTCCTCCTGTTGCCACCTGGGGCGGACCCGCCGCCTCCCTTAGTACACCTCTGAGGACAGCTGAATGTGAAGGCAAGCTGTTCTCCACTTACCATTTTCTTTTGTTTTTTTCTGATGTGTCCTGGATCCCTTACTGCAGAAAGTAGGGAACCAGCGTCCTATAATGCCAAGGTAAATGCCACCCTGGGGAGGACAAGACAGACAAAGGAGCAGACCAGGTAATGAGCTAAGTCTCCTTAAATTAAAAAAAAAAAAAAAAAAAAAAAGAGGATACAAGCAACAAGCCAAGCTTTGGCAAAAGACTACTGACTGTCAGAAAAGAAGCTTTTGCACTCTGACCCCCTCTGCTGGTGGGAGGGAGAATCCCACAGGTTACTGGTCTGTTAGGACTCAAGGAAAGCAAATTAACAGGTAAGACCTAATTGAACATATGAACCCTGTACTCCCGGGTGTCCCCTGATACCTGGAGAGAGAGAAAAGTAAAATGAAACTAGTAGTCCCGGATGTCCCCTCAGATTTAGAGAGAGAGATAATATGAACCCAGTACTCCCGGGTATCCCCTTAGACCCGGAGAGAGGTAATATTACTTCGCTCTTTCTACTAGTGATACTGTCTTTATGCACCTAAGTATATTAACTTTTTCCAAAGCATTTTCACACCGACTGGTTACCTTGAGGTCATGAGAGATGATGAATCCCACGTCTCTTCCTAGGTAAGGTCTCCAAATGGGCCAGTATTGTACATACCTTGACAGGCGAGAACCTCTTGTAAGACAGGGTATGTTGGGTAGGATTTCAGTCGTCTTAATGCTTGCATTATGCCTTTTGGAGTTTGTAGGATATAATATGTACAGGCAACATATCAAGGTGAGCCTGGAAGATTTTCTTTAGTCAGGCCAGTGATTGGTGCCAAATACATTGGACTATTTCTCTATCTTTCTGCAACATTTTCATAATCTCTGATTGCATTTCATGATACTTAAGGATCTTCTCTTTCTCCATATGTTTTACAGAGCAATTTATTTATTTATCTGATTGATGTATATTTTGCTTTTCGGCATTTCAAAGGGGAATTTTAAAGGTTGCATTTCTTTCTTTATTTTTTAAAATTATTGTACTCATGTTTTATATGCCCTCCCAATTTATTTTAGTGCAGTCACTGCAGGAACAGACCTTGGCGGGGGGCCATGCATCAGGCTTGTTCTGGGATCCTGCAGTCTTGGGCCTTAAATCCAGCTCTGACACTGCTTGTGCTTTTCTCTTTTTCTTGCATCGAGCTTTTGATCGGTTAGGATGGAAATGTTCCAGATGATCGCAGCTTCTTCATTCTCTCTTTTCTGTTTGTTGACTGCTAGTGCTCCACCTCCTAAATGGTATTCGGCTCCTTGCAATATGTACTGTATAGTGTGCACTATGTCTTGCTGACACAGGCTGCACACACCACAAACGAAACATCTGCTTGACCCAGTGTTTTGCGTTTGTGCGAGTTCAGCAATCTAAGCTCACTAACCGAGCTTTTTCACCAAAGGAGGTAGCAGCTGGGTTTGGTTGGCTTCACTGTAAGAGACGGTCAGATGCTCTGGAATCCAGCACAGTCGCACAGGGTTCTGGGGCTCACGGACTTTGCTGCTTGGAGGGAAAGCCCCAGTGGCATTTTGCTTGTTACACCTCTCTTTATATGCTGAAAGGATAAAGATTTGAAATGCCAAATGGTGTTGTGCGATGTTCTGAAAAATCACTGCATGGCGTTTTCAATACAACAGCAGCAGCAGCAGCAAGGTGTTTTAAAAGTGAGGAATGAAGACGTTATTAAGATGTACATGATTCATGGCTTTACAGTTTACCACGTGACATTGTCTTCTTCAGGCTACTCTGTGTCATGCTGTGGGAATGTCTTAAAGGAGACGGATGTATTTTAACAGATTAATTTACAGGCTCATTTTACTCTTCATATTTGTGGCTATTTCCTTCCTCTGAGAGGCAATTAATATCTTCCCTCCCCCTACACAGATTCCCTGGTTTCTTCTGAGCGGCATGGCTTTAATCCTAACGTCGCTAGGCTATTTGGAGATTCTTTGTTCATTTCCCAGAAGCTAATGTTGGGAGACCTTGCATGTGTGAAGCATGCTGGGGTTAGAGGCATGAATCGGCTGAGCTGTGCAGACAGTACAAGTGTGAAACATGCTGGGGATAGAGGCTGAACTGTGCAGACAGTACAAGTGTGAAGCATGCTGGGATTAGAGGCATGAATCGGCTGAGCTGTGCAGACAGTACAAGTGTGAAGCATGCTGGGGTTAGAGGCGGAACTGTGCAGACAGTACAAGTGTGAAGCATGCTGGGGTTAGAGGCATGAATCGGCTGAACTGTGCAGACAGTACAAGTGTGAAGCATGCTGGGGTTAGAGGCATGAATCGGCTGAACTGTGCAGACAGTACAAGTGTGAAGCATGCTGGGGTTAGAGGCTGAACTGTTCAGACAGTACAAGTGTGAAGCATGCTGGGGTTAGAGGCATGAATCGGCTGAACTGTGCAGACAGTACAAGTGTGAAGCATGCTGGGGTTAGAGGCTGAACTGTTCAGACAGTACAAGTGTGAAGCATGCTGGGGTTAGAGGCATGAATCGGCTGAACTGTGCAGACAGTACAAGTGTGAAGCATGCTGGGGTTAGAGGCTGAACTGTGCAGACAGTACAAGTGTGAAGCATGCTGGGGTTAGAGGCATGAATCGGCTGAACTGTGCAGACAGTAAAAGTGATCTTTACTATTAGCTTGTAAGGTTCTGCAGCGGAGACAGGTCAAGTCTCTCTGTACAAACCTTTGGACCACCATGTGTGAGAGTTAATCACACGCAGGATGTTTTTCCTTAGTTCTACATCTCTACTTTTTACAGGTAAATTAGTCACTAAAAAAAATCCCCAAACTGATGAGAGAGCCATGATCCCAGAGTTATTGCAGAGCTTATCGCAAACAACGGGGGATGGAAAAACCTGAAAGAATTCACTGGTTACTGGTCCGGAGAACTATGAAACACAAAATGTGCGTCCATTTATACAGAGCCTGCGGTGTTAATATTGTTCAAGGATAAGCGAACAGACATTGTGGGTTTTTCATTACTTGTAACCCACTCTCCTTGGGAAATGCACATGGTTCCTGTTGTGTGAGCATGAAGAGATTTAAATATTGCATTTTCACATATAGTTTGGATTGTGTTTGCATCCATTTTAAGAGCAATGAATTACAAAATATACAAAAAAAAATATAAAGTATAGTAAATTGGGCTGAAATTCAGGATGCAGGCCCATTTCTCTACAATTAGGCTGCTTTGTGAATATGGTCGTACATATTACAAGTCTTAGGATTTATTAGACCTTGAAATTCTCTAGGGAAATTGTTTTGTATTGGATTTATTATATTTTCTCAGAATTTAGTGATTTTTTACATGAAAATCGAACATCTGAAAGCTTGGTGGGTCTGATGTGTAATAAGTATGTTAAGGAGAAATGTCAAACATCCTGCAAAGCCTGTACTGCAGCCAGTAATCCCTGATACATTAAGAGCTGGTCATGGAGGCTTTTCTTTCATGCTAGGTCTGTGGGGAAAGGCCCTGAATAGTAATGGTAATTTTATTTAATAAATCAATTTTCCAGAATCAAAACAGGGTGCAGTAAAATAATATGAAAACAGTAAAAAAAACAGAACAAAAAAACCCCAAAGTGAAATAACACAAATACAGTTAAAATGCAGTGAAATTAAATAAAATAGAAAATAGAAATAAACATCACAAAGTATAAAAACAGTTACATAGAAGAGAAAAATGAAATAAAATACAGCCTCACATTTCTGAAAATATTAAGGTACCCTAATCATTTAATACCTGGGAAAAGAACCAGGCATTCATTAGTTTCCTAAATCAGAAATAAAATTGGAGAACTGCAATATCCAACTTAGTCTGGGCATGGTGAGAGAATCAGCAATGGCTTTGAAACATACCCCCGGAGGCAGTTTTCAATTGTGATACGGCATTGTGTCAGAGTTATTGGCAGAGTTAAACTAAGATTTTTTTAAATTTGTGACTAGGAAAAAGCCAACGGCTTTGGGTCTATTGGGATTTAAATGTTGCATTTTCACATCTAGTGTGGATTGTGTTTTTCAACCATTTAAGTGCATTGGATTAAAAAATATACAAAAAAATATATAAAATATAGTAAAATGGGCTGAATTTCACTACTGTTAGGCTGCTTTGTGAATACTGTCCTACATACATATTACAAGAACATGAGACATGGCATACTGGCTCAGACCAGGGTCCATCCAGCCCAGGATCTTCTGTCCAACAGTGGCCAATCCAAGTCACAAGTACGTGGCAAGTATTCAAACATTAAATAGATCTTCTACTATTTCTTATTGATTAATAGCTTTTATGGACTTCTCTAGGAACCTGTCCAAACCTTTTTTAAACCCAGTCACACTAACAGCCGTAACCACATCCTCTGGCAATGAATTCCAGAGCTTAATTATACAAGTCTTAGGATTTATTATACCTTGACATTCTCCGGGGAAATTTTTTTGTATTAGATTTTCAGGTGAGCTATTACTGGAAATCCTGCATATTTTGATTGCAGAGCTTTTGGCTTCTTTTCTGGTCAGCTGGAGATACAAGCGATTATTCTGTTGTTGGCTTTATATGGAACCTTTCATTCAAGCAGTTCACAATATGTTTCATAATTCCAATAGTTGAGAAATATACAGATGCCTGTGAGATGACCAGCTTGGCTATCATTTGTTTAAACCAAAAGCCATGTAGATCTCTTTAAAGGATTTTATCTTTGGGTGTTTTAAACTCTGTTCCACAGAAATTTTAATTTTCTAGAAAAGAATTCTAGGTGCTCCAAAATTTGAGTGCTCAGTATTATTGCTGCTAATCCTGTCACTATGCATCCCCTCAGAGAATGAATGCCTCACTAACTACTACTTTGACTTTCAGTCCCATAAAGCAGACAGACGTGGCCACTGGCTTCAGTGAGTCCTCCTGTTCAGTGGGGGAACAGAGCCGGGCGGGAGCTTCCAGAATCCTCCTCAGCATGAGCCGCTGGGATTTAAGAAGCTTTTTAAAGCATGTTTTGGGGCCACGGCGTTTACTCCTGCTCCTTTCGGCTTTCAGTTACATTGGAACTGGTCTTTACTGGGCTTACTTGTCATGAGCTTTTGTTTGCAACCAAAGGGGGTTGTGCCCCCTTCATGTTTTCGTTTTATAAAGTGAAAGAAACTCTCCAAGTAAATGGGGAGTTGTGACTCAGTTGTATTTCCTCACCTTGTAATTTTGTTTTATGTATTGTATGCTGCTCAGAACACAAGATTGATGTTGCAGTTTATAGAAAGAACAAAACAAAATCAAGTGAAGGAAGACGTTTGCACCTGTAATCCTGGGATCCAAGGTGTTTGGATTTTTTCAGTTTGCTTCCTGTGCTCAGAGAAGGTCATGCAGTTACTGGCCTTCAATAAAAAATTATAGCATGGTTCTGATTTCCTGGATCCAGCACATCTGGGACTGCATGTTTAAGGTGGACAAGTAGGCATGTTTCTTTTTCTGACCTGACTTAAATGTGCCCAAATCAAGTGCTGCTCTGTAGCATCTTCTTTAATTGCAGCTCTGCCTCCTTAACTCGGACTCTTCAGTAGCTGCATTTGTCTGTAGGATGTTGGGAGAGGTGTAGAGGAGCCTTTTTATTGGCTGCTGCTGTTTGACTTGGATATATTTTTTCCTTAGTTAAAATTAGCTTCTTCAGCTCCAGCCTAAGAATAGCAGATTCCTTTAGTGAATATTTGGTCATAGTTACAGACTATTTTGGTACCTGCTCCATTTTTAAGACTGAGCAGCAGTGTGCACTGTCAGGCAGAGTGATCTGGGTTCCATTCCCAACTGGACTCAGACCTGGGGATGCTGTGGAGGGAGTGTTCACCGCTACTGGTATGGGAGGGAGTCACAATCATTGCGCAACAATGACACCTAGTGGCCAGATTCAGAATCCATGTTTGCAGCATTTGGAGGGAGCTCTGAGGTGTGGCCCCCGGCTGCACTAAAGGAAATTGGTGGGGATATGCAACAGGGAAACACGCCCACCCCCCCATCCTCCTACTCCCAGGTAGTTGGAAATAAAGGCTCATGGCACCAGATAGTGGCCCTGGTTCAGAATGAGCTGGAAGCTCTTAGAAGCAGGCAGAAAGTGCTGCCCTCTGGAGAATCTCGTAGATGTGTTGTGAGAATTTAATATTGAAACACTGTCAGACTTTTGAATTTAAAAAGTTAATGTATGGAAGATGAGGTTTAATGTAAACAAGTGTAAAGTGATGCATATAGGGAAAACTTATCCTAATTCTAGGACATAATGCTATGTTCCGCATTATGAACTGCACCCAGGAAAAAGGCCTTGGTGTCGTCCTGGACAATACGTTGAAATGCTTGGCTCAGTGTGTGGTGGAAGTCAAGAAAACAAACAGTGCTAAGAATTATTAGGAAAAGGATAGAGAACAAAACGGAAAACATCTTAATGCCTCTGTATGGAACCACTGTGTGATCGCAGCTAGAGTACTGTGTGCAATTCTGGTCGCCCCATCTCAAAAAAAACACTTAGACATAGAAAAGTTGCAGAACAGGGTGGGAAAGGCTCTCCTATGAGGTGAGGCTAAAGAGGTTAGGGCTCTCTAGCCTGGAGAAGAGACGGCTGAGAGGATATATGATAAAGAGCCATAAAATTATGAGTGGGGTGGAAAAGGCAAGCTGAGAATGGTTATTTACCCCTTCAAATAATACTAAAACAAGTGAAACAGGTAGCATAAGTAAAGCAAATTGGAGAAAGTAATTTTCAGTAAACGCATAATCAAGGAGGATGTGGTGACAGCGAGGTTTAAAAGGAGTTTGGAAAAATTACTTGAGGCAATGGAGGGTAAAGTGACTTGCCCAAGGTCACAAGGAGCAACAGCAGGACTTGAACCCTGGTCTCCTGGTTCGTAGCTCACTGCTCTAACCACTAGGCTATTCATCCTCCCACTTGTTGCTGGCAACAAGCTATGAGAAATTGAACCTATGTTTTGAGATGGTCCACTGTCAGAGGATGCTGGGCTTGATGGACCTTTGCTGATACTTAGGTTTAAAGGCTGAAGAGGTTAGGGCAGTTCAGCGTGGAGAAGAGACGGCTGAGGTGGGGATATGATAGAGGTCTTTAAAATCATGAGAGGTCTTGAGCCATCGAACCATCAATAACCAAAACATTAACCGACATCATGAACCTATCCCTCAACTTAGATTGTAAGCCCTCTGGGGATAGGGAAATACCTACAGTACCTGAATGTAAACCGATGTGATATCTCATCTCAGATCGAATGTTGGTATATAAAAAACAATAAAATAAATAAATAATAAATAAACAGAAGGAAACTACCCCGACTGCCTAAAATCAGCAATCATCAAACCCATAATGAAAAAGACCAACCTTGATCCAGAAAACCCACTAAACTACTGACCCATATCAAACCTACTATTAATTGCCAAAATTATTGAAAAAATCATCCACTCCCAACTCAGTGACCATCTGGAAAGGAACGACATCCTTCTTCCCATGCAATTCGACTTCAGGAAACAACTAAACACTGAATCACTACTCCTATCATTAAACGACACCGTGCTCAAAGGATTTGACAACGGCCACAGCTACCTTCTAGTCCTACTAGACCTATCAGCAGCCTTCGACACGGTAAACCATTCAATACTGATTGACTGTCACAAAGGACCTACCAGGTGTCAATCAACAACACCCACTCAAAGAAAATAAACCTTGACACTGGAGTTCCTCAAGGCTCCGCACTATCGGCGACACTCTTCAACATCTATCTTCTCCCGATATGCCACTTCCTCTCAACCTTAAACTGACTCACTTCATATATGCTGATGACATCCAAATACTTATCCCAATATACAACTCTCTGGAAGTCACCTACAAAAAAACAGCCAACTACCTCACCAAAATAAAGCAACTACTAACCAACACGAGACTTATCCTAAACAATTTATAAAACACACTACAAAGGAGTGCTTCTACAAGTTACAAGTAATCAAAAAACTCAAACCGCTCCTATTCCATTATGATTTTAGATCTGTCCTCCAGGCCATTCTGTTTTCCAAAATCGACTACTGTAATTCCATTTTGCAAGGTCTCCCGGCTTCTACTGTAAAACCCCTCCAGTTGCTCCAAAATGCAATGGCGAGAATTTTGATGAATACCAATCGGAGAGCGCATATCTCTCCCATTCTAAAAGATCTTCACTGGCTCCCAGTACACTTCAGGATTCTTCATAAATCACTTACAATTATCCACAAATATATTCACCATCAGACCCCCCTTGATCTGCTACACCCCCTCAAACTGCACTCAACGGCCAGACCTTTAAGGGATGCCTACAAGGGATCCTTACATGTACCTCATATTAAAGCTGTACAACACTCAAACATCAGAGACCGGACATTCTCCATCACAGGTCCCTCCATCTGGAACGCCATGCCTCCAGACCTCAGGCAGGAATCTTGTCTACTAACTTTTAAAAAGAAACTAAAGACATGGCTGTTCTGCCGAGCCTTCCCCGCCACTAGTCCAACAGCCTGACTTAGAATTGTCCCAGCAATCATGTAAATAAACAAGCGCTAAATCATGTATATAAGTTATCATAAGGACGCTTACAAGTTATCATGAGGACGGCTCCTTGCCTCCCTCATATACTCCCTTGTATATTATACTCTATCTTCGTTCCCCTTCTTATTTCCTACTCCAAGTTAATGCATCCTTGTTATAATGTAACTTTATACTCCTTCAAATTGTCTCTTGTTATTGGTTGGTTATAGTTACTGCTTGTTCGATGTAAACCGAGTTGATTTGATTTGTATCAAGAAAGTCGGTATATAAAAGCCTTTAATAAATAAAATAAATAAACATTGATAAGACAGAAATAATCATGCTGGATAGAAAGAACAACCCTACGCACATACCACCACTCAACATAATGAATCAAAAGACGGCAATCTCCCCTGTCACCCATGCCTGCAACCTAGGAGTCATAATTGACAAGGAACTATCCTTCAAGAACCACATCGCCGCAAAAACCAAAGACTGATATCACAAACTCCTAACCCTATGACACCTAAAACCTTTCCTTTCCCCCAACAACTTCAGAACAGTCCTCCAACTACTCATCTTCTCCAACCTGGATTACTGCAACTCTCTGCTATTCAACTTACCGCTCACAACCATCCAACCTCTCCAAATCCATCAAAATACAGCAGCCAGAATACTCACAGGAACAAAAAAATACGATCACATTACTCCAACTCTCATTTCACTACACTGGCTCCCAAGAAAATACAGGATAGATTACAAAATACTATCCATAATACACAAAATAATATATGAAAAACAAACAAACTAGCTAAGTGCATCCATAAAACTCCACTCACCAAACCAAAACCTCCGTTCAGCTAACAAAGGTTTATTAAAAATTCCACCTGCTCATCACAAATTTACCACAACTCAGAAGAGAGCCATATCCCTAGGAAGCCCCGAACTATGGAACTCCCTCCCAACCAAACTGAGAACACAACAAAATTTAAAAACATTAAAAAAAGAACTAAAAACCTGGATGTTCACCAAAGCCTACCAAAACACCCTATGATGCTATGCTACAACCTCCCTCCCTACCGGCCCACATAAGCATGCTAAGCAATCCAAAGCACATAACCTGTACAATTTAACAACCAAACTATGTTTATAACGACTGAGATAACTATGTTAACAAACTTATGATTCTTGGAACACCCTGTTAAACATCGAAACTTTGTAAACTGTTGTGATGGCGAAACCGAACGATGGTATATAAAACCTGATAAATAAATAGATGTGAATCGGTTATTTACACTTTTGGATAATAGAAGGACTAGGGGGCACTCCATGAAGTTAGCAAGTAGCACATTTAAGACTAATTGGAGAAAATTCTTTTTGACTCATCGCACAATTAAGCTCTGGAATTTGTTGCCAGAGGATGTGGTTAGTGCAGTTAGTGTAGCTGGGTTTAAAAAAAGTTTGGATAAGTTCTTGGAGGAGAAGTCTATTAACTGCAATTAATCAAGTTGACTTAGGAAATCGCCTCTGCTGTTACTGATATCAGTAGCATGGGATCCTCTTGGTGCTTGGGTACTTGCCAGGTTTTTGTGGCCTGATTTAGCCTTTGTTGGAAACAGGATGCTGGGCTTGATGGACCCTTGGTCTGTCCCAGCATGCAATTTCTTATGTTCTTATTTTCTTAAGTAAAATTATTCAGATATAGCTGTAGCTGTGTCTTTTGGACATAACTCTGGGCTGTAGTACTGAATTTTGTAGCATTATTTTTGATGATTTTCATAGGTTTATCATATCACCATGGACTGAGAGTAGGGCTTTGGGGTTTTTCTTTTCTCATAGACTCTACTTATTTAAACATCAAAGTTTTTGTGGATTTTAACCTTTCCTGGTTCAGCCTTTCTATTTCTTATAGTAACTTCACTGCAACATATCCGTCCAAGAGACTCTGTACTAAGGTGAGGGTTGCGATAAGGAAATTATTGCTGATAGAGATGGGCCAAAATAGTAGAGTCACGGTCTAACACTTAGTTCCTAATTTTACTGGTTTGTTACTGTGATCACAATCCTGTCAGCCTTGCCCGGGGATGACAATTAGGTTATGGGGACGGTTTGCCACCATAAGCTCAATTTTCTGTTTTCTGGTTAAAGCAATGCCTTTTGCTCAAATTCCTTGCCTACAACACCCAGCCATGAAATGTTCACCAAGCAAGGGCGATAATGAGTCAGTAATGATGGCAGGACAGTTGTGCAAATCGGATGAGCCAAACCTCCTGTTTGTTACTGTGAAAAGCAACTTGATTGTTTTATGAGCTTAGCCTCTTCCTCTCCTGTGTCTCCTTTCTGTTTCCTTCGCAGGCAATTTACTTTCTTTTATTTCTCTGTTTAGCTCAAGTGGGGCCGATGCAATACAGTACACTGGTTAACCTGTGCCCTTATGCAATAAGGAGATTAGCGAGTCCAAAACTGTGTCCAACCCCCTCATGCAGCTAATCACATGTAAATTAATGCTGATGAGGCTATTAGCTATTCCCCCTCCCCCGATGCAAAAAAAAAACCAAAAAGTGCACCCGACATGCACATTTTTACCCTCAGAAATTAACCCCTGCCCCAGAACAGGCGTTAAGTTTTGAGGAGCTCCTAAAGTTGACAGAAAAGCAGAAAATACTGCTTTTCTGTAATTCCTCTGACTTAAAAAAAGGAGTTAGGTAAAAAAAATAAAATAAAAAGAGTGTTGGCAGTCAGATTAGGAAAAGGGACATTCAATTAACGTATTGATAAAATTGAGCATCCATTTTGCTAAATCACTGACAGCCACCTCTCCTGAGTGCCTGCTGCGGAGGAGGTGCTAGGGGCACACAAGTCCACTAGCGCCTCCTTTTTACTACGTTACATCGGGTGCCCCGGAGAGGGCTCAATCAAGAGCGCTGTTTTCCACGGGCCGATATGGCCTTTGATATGGCCTTTGATATGGCCTTTGATATGGCCTTTGATATGATATGGTCTTTGATATGATATGGCCTTTGATATGGCCTTTGATATGCGTAGGCCTCCTTCCTCCTCATTGTTTTTCCGATTCTCGTCCCTGAGCTCTCTCTCTCTTTTGCGTTTGTATGTGGCTTGATGCTGATGTAAGCTTATAATGGCAAAGTGGTGGCAATCAGAATAACAGGGGAAGCCTTAAAATAATCCCAGTATGAGTTGTCTTTTATTCCCAGTAATACTGGATCTTGACCAGTATGACATTTCAAATGCTGGTGAAAGATGCTCCAGAGCGATGAAGTAATTTCTCATATGCTGGAGGAGTCGCATAACTGGACATAGAAACATAGAAATGACGGCAGAAGACGACCAAACGGCCCATCCAGTCTGCCCAGCAAGCTTCACACATTTTTTTTCTCATACTTATCTGTTTCTCTTAGCTCTTTGGTTGTATTTCCCTTCCACCCCCACCATTAATGTAGAGAGCAGTGATGGAGCTGCATCCAAGTGAAATATCAAGCTTGATTAGTTAGGGGTAGTAGGGGAAGTAACCGCCGCAATAAGCAAGCTACACCCATGCTTATTTGTTTTACCCAGACTATGTTATTCAGCCCTTATTGGTTGTTTTTCTTCTCCCCTGCCGTTGAAGCAGGGAGCGATGCTGGATAAGCGTGAAGTATCAGTTTTTCTTCTCCCCTGCCGTTGAAGCAGAGAGCTATGCTGGATATGCGTGAAGTATCAGTTTTTCTTCTCCCCTGCCGTTGAAGCAGAGAGCTATGCTGGATATGCGTGAAGTATCAGTTTTTCTTCTCCCCTGCCGTTGAAGCAGAGAGCTATGCTGGATATGCATTGAAAGTGAAGTATCAGGCTTATTTGGTTTGGGGTAGTAACCGCCGTAACAAGCCAGCTACTCCCCGCTTTGTGAGTGCGAATCCTTTTTTCTTCTCCCCTGCCGTTGAAGCAGGGAGCTATGCTGGATATGCGTGAAGTATCAGTTTTTCTTCTCCCCTGCCGTTGAAGCAGGGAGCTATGCTGGATATGCGTGAAGTATCAGTTTTTCTTCTCCCCCATGAGCTGATCTGAGGACCACAAACTCTCTAGCTGCTGCTCAGTGATAGAGATACTTGTCTGTTGGCTCTTCTTATAAAAATGGCTTGCAAGGACTATCTCAATTTAAGCACAGCAGGTAGTATGATGTCACCAAAAAAGCACTTAACGCTTTATTTCTTCAGTCCCTCATCAGTTAGACTATCAGCATTTTCTCAAAGAGTCGAGTGATGCCCTGCTTAACGTAGTTGTAAGGTAGTAAGACATGGTCAGGTAGAAAGGACTGTCAAAGTTTACATTCCTATTTCTCCAAAGGAACACTAAGGTTGCATTTCTTTCTTTTTTTTTCTTTAAGTTTTTAAAAATTATTTTACCCATGTTTTATATCCCCTCCCAATTTATTTTAGCCTGGGAGCCTCCTCCTGAGATCCTGCAGTCCAGCCCTTACCCTTAATCTGACCCTGCATGGATGGTCCTCTTTGTTTGGGCCTGCACAACTGCCCCACCTACACTGTGTGGAAGAGTTTCCATGGCTTCCACAAGATGGCCTCTCGTCAGTAATAAAATTTGTTACAAGATGGCTGCATGTATTTCACAAATATTTAAGGGCCAATGATTCTTGCAACATCCAATGAATCTAGATTTATTTTTCACTGCTTCTGGTTTCCAAGTATATCCTGTAGCAGGAGTGCTTGAACACTTTTTAGACTCTGCTGTAAACTCCATTTCACCCCATGTGCATTCTGGTGCCGCAGTAACGCCAAAGCTTCAGCGATAGCTTGAGGAGAATTATATTTGTCTTTGCTAGCACTGAGCAATCTTCCTTTGTTGATATGATGGAAATGGGTTTATTAGGAAAGTTATTGGATTCTTATAAGCCATTTTGGCAGAGTGCCATGTTCTAGCAAATTCCTTACTTTTTCTTCTAGACTTGCTAATTGAAAATATTAACTAAACTCCCTTTTTAGTGAGACATAGTGATCTGAGCAGTAAAAGATAATGAGATTTGACAAGTTGGCTTGCGAGTGGGAATGTGCAGGTGTAATAAGGACTGAAAACTGTCAATTACCAAACAAGGAGGGGGATCTGTAATCACAGAACATAACGAAGGCAAATAAGAAATTGTGCATTGTCTGGCTCTGGAAGTATCTTCTCAACTAGGCTGCTCTTCATTAGTTTTCTCCAATCCCAGTCCCCACCGCTGTGAAATCTCATCATGCTGCTACCTGGGAAGGTTTACTGAGACTTGGAGTTGAATCTGCGGTGATGCCAAATCACCAAGCGGAGGTTTCTAGGGCACTGGAGGCTGTCTTATAAAAAAACGTCAAGAGGAAATCGAATTGCATTATACAAAGATTTCAGACGAGCCTAGAGAAATACCCTAAAAAAGCAGTTGCAAACAAAACAAGGGACATCATCTGAGATTAAGGGATTATAGATTCCATCCCTTTCAAAGGAAGGGATTTATTTACTTGTAGGGCCTTGGACAGAATGGGAAAAAGTTCTTGAATACAATTATGGAAAATGATGGCGTTCTTAGAAGAAAAAGATATTGGTGGTGAGATAACAGAGAGATACGCTAGGGCAAAAAGCTCATCCAGCAGTTTTGAGTACGTTTTCAGATTTAGGGATCAGGAAGGATTTTTTTCACTGTTATTGAATTAACCCCTAATACAGGGGTTCCCAGTTTTCCCTGTATTGCCAAGGAGAGAGGACCAGTAAGTAGGCAGAAAGCAGGTTGAGATCTATGGTCCTCTGGGGGTTTTTTTCAACTGTGCACAAGGAACTGTTGTAAAATTGCACATGTGTGTTTTGTGTGGTTCATTCTAAAATTTAATAAACCTTTATCCTGACATACCCAGAGCATGAACAGCTGAAGAGAAACCTCAGGGAGCAGATAACGCCATCTTATTATAACCACAGTGTAAATAAAGCTTACATAACTAAAGAATGAGCTCCGTGGAGGAGCCAGTGGCACCTGCTAGAGTCCAGGCTTGAAATCAGAATGAAAAGCTACAGAGTGAGTGGGGGAGGGTGACTGAGGCGATTGGGATCATCAAGAAGAGAGGAGTGCAAGTGGATCCTTCCTCTCTTGATCCTGGGGTGAGGGAGGAATTGGATTCAGACGACAACCAACATGACTTCTACGGTCTGGGGTATTGATACGCAGACATAAGGGAAAAAGCACAGGACTGCTTCTGCGGCCAAGTCCATAAGCAAAGCACATCAAGCAGCACTGTCTGAATTTTTAAGAAGACTCATCACCCAGTAAAAATGTTGCTAACAGTAAATTTTTTATGGTTTATGGTAAGGCTTGGGGATAACTGCTCAGAGCAGCAGTTGCTACCTTTAAGAGAAACATGAGAGTAATGTGCACGACGTGGCAGATACTACCATAAGCTTTCTGGGCAGACTGGAAGGACCATTTGTTCCTTTTCTGCCATCATTAGTATGTTACCCCTAATCCCCCTTTCCTCTGCTCCTGATTCTCCATCTCCTGCCCCTTTTCCATCTCTCTCCTCCCCATTCTCCAGATCCCTTCCCTATCCTTCAGGCCGATACAGTAAGGAGCGGTAGGAACAGGTGCGTTATGGCCGGGTGCACCCGCGTTTGCCGCACGCACAGTTCGGATCACCTACCGCTCGATACTGTATTAAAATAGCATGCAAATGCAAGCTGCGTCCGAGAAGTGTCCGTGAAGCGTTAGGCCCATGCAATTCATTTTACTGTATAGAGCGCTATACAGCGCCTATACAGTATCCTGGGTGCGTTGGTACCTGTCATTTCAAATGATGTTTGAAATGACAGGTACCAGGGGGGATTGCGAGTCCTCTCTCCCCCCCCTCCTGAAGCAAGGCAGCACGAAAATTAAAAGAAAAGTGAATAAAGTGTAATAAAAGTAAACTTACTGCATGTGAATTTTCTTTGAACAGTCCTCTCTCTCTCTCTCTCTCTCCTCCCGAGGCGCATACTGCGGCTCCCCTGCCTCCCGGGGGGAGCCGGCGTGAAAGCGGCTTCCAGCAGCCCCCGCCAGCGAAGGTGAATGCACTGCCTTGAGCGCCCAAATTGCACAGACAGGCGTGCATTCATTTACCTTCGCCGGCGGGGGCAGGGGAGCCAAAGCGGCTTCCAGCAAGCCCCCGCCGGCGAAGGTGATGAATGCAATTTGGGTGCTCAAGGCAGTGCATTAGCGAATGCCGACGTCATTCGTCATGACGCCAAACGTTGTGACGTCACGCCTTGAGCGACCAAATTGCACGCACAGGCGCGCATTCATTCACCTTCGCCGGCGGGGGGGCTGCTGGAAGCCGCTTTCACGCCGGCTCCCTCCGCCTGGATGAATGCACGGCCGCCGGCTCCCTCCGCCTGGATGAATGCACGCCCGCCGGCTCCCTCCGCGTACGGGCGTGCATTCATTCACTCACCTTCGCCGGCGGGCGTGCATTCATCCAGGCGTACGGGCGTCCATTCATGCACCTTCGCCGGCGGGGGCTGCTGGAAGCTGCTTTCGCCGCCGGCTGCCCCCGGGAGGCAGGGGAGCCGCAGTGCGCGCCTCGGGAGGAGGGGAGAGAGGACTGTTCAAAGAAAATTCACATGCAGTAAGTTTACTTTTATTATACTTTATTTACTTTTGTTTTAATGACATGTCGAGCCGATTTTTGCCCTGCTTCGGAAGGGGGGGATTTTGACCGGAGGCCCTGCCTATTGCTGTCACACCACACTACGCCAGGGTAAGGGTCCCGGGGGGGTGAGGGGGTCGTTTGCCCATGAAATTTCGTCTCTCTGACCTGACGCTCCACACTAACGCAGGGGTAAGGGTAGGTGGTAAGTTAGCAGGTTAAACGCGCAGCAAAACTACAGGTTAAAAAGGAGATAATCGGGGCGCACATTACTGTATGGGAGGGAATAGCTAATCGGAGCGTTTACATCTCATATACATGCTGCGGGCGGAAAGGGTTACCCGTTGATTTAAAGAAGCGGTAAGGATGAGTTAAAAGGGATAGTGAATTGCGGGTTGGACTTACGCGGCCAAATTGCGAGTACAAAGCGGGTTAGAAGCAGGGTAACCGCGGCTGCGCTTTACTGTATCGGCCTGCTTATTCTCTGTCCCCAGCACTAAGCATTCTGATCCCCTTTCCACCAAAAACAACAAAATGAATTTTCCAAATAAACAAGAAATGTCAGAAACAACTTTATTTTTATAAAGTAAAATACAAATTTACATTTTTCATGCAAATGTACCACATAATTGCCACAGGATTTAGAAGCATCACCACAGAATGTACCCTGGAATTGCCATAAGAAACTGGAGAATGTGGATGTAGCCAACAAATGGAGGAGATGTTATCCTGCAGGCTGCTGTTATATCATTTGTTGTTGCAAATTAGACTGATCTACAGTGCTAAAATAGAAGTGTACAGGATTTAAGAAGACCAGAGGCTCGTGTAAAAGCATTGCAGGAAGATTTTATTTCTTAGCTAAAGAATGAGCAGATATCCCCGAGGAGCACATTCCTTTGCTATCTCTGCTTCTTGGCTGCCTGCTAAACCTGTGCCTACTGCATAGAGTAACCTCTGGCCAAACTTGGGCCAGCACTGGACAAAAACATTGATTTGAACAAATGTCAGAAATGGGGTGTTTTAGACTGTTCTGCTGGCAAGCAGGATAATGAGTACATACTGGGGCGGATTTTAAAACGAGCGCGAATAGCCTACTTTTGTTTGCGCTCCAGGCGCAAACAAAAGTAAGCTGGATTTTAGTAGATACGCGCGGAGCCGCGCGTATCCGCTAAAATCCTGGATCGGCGCGCGCAAGGCTATCGATTTCGTATAGCCGGCGCGCGCCGAGCCGCGCAGCCTACCCCCGTTCCCTCCGAGGCCGCTCCGAAATCGGAGCGGCCTCGGAGGGAACTTTCCTTTGCCCTCCCCTCACCTTCCCCTCCCTTCCCCTACCTAACCCACCCGCCCAACCTGTCTAAACCCCCCCCTTACCTTTGTCGGGGGATTTACGCCTCCCAGAGGGAGGCGTAAATCCCCGCGCGTCAGCGGGCCTCCTGCGCGCAGGGACCCGACCTGGGGGCGGGTCCGGAGGGCGCGGCCACGCCCCCGGGCCGCCCCGGGCCGTAGCCACGCCCCGGAACGCTCCCGACACGCCCCGAAAACGCCGCGCGGTTCGGGCCCGCCCCCCGACACGCCCCCTCCGAAAACCCCGGGACTTACGCGAGTCCCGGGGCTCTGCGCGCGCCGGTAGGCCTATGTAAAATAGGCTTCCCGGCGAGCAGGGCTCTGAAAATCCGCCCCACTGTGTCTCCATTCCGTGGCTTCTCTTTCATGTAGCCCATACAGGGGTTTCTATGCTTTCAGCTGTCCCCAGAAGCCCTGGTGTTTTGTCAATGCCACTATCATTTCCTAGCATTTGGGGCAAAACATGACTCCTTCCTGGAGGAGTAGCCTTATAGTTAGAGCAGCAGGCTAGGAACCAGGATTCAAGTCACTTTACCTTCTGTTACCTCAGGTACAAACTGAAATTGTGAGTCCTCTGGGGGATAGGGTAATACCTCTAGTATCTGAAAGTTATCTGTTATGAAGGTCAACATACCTGCATGCCCTCCGAAACCTCCATCCTCCATATATATCACACCACAAATCAGAGGTCCTAAAGTCATTAGCCACACTTAATTATCATTTATTGAAAAAATATTTCTTGTAAATACATTCCATTTGACTGTTTTTATATTACCTACTAGGACCCTTACCAAACACTCTAAAATCACACTCATGCTTTACCCTAAAATACCTTCATTCATACCACACATATCACATTCATTCCCCACTCATTCTATACATAAAAATATATAAAGTGCTAGAAATTCCTTTGCATCGAATGCAATTACAATACTATATACATCATTTTTTAAATAATTTACAAACTAATCCCCCCATATACTTTTAAACATATGATATGAATTGCTCTTATATTACTGTAAATTGGTCTAGTCCTGCTATAAATTGATCTTGTCCAACGAGAGCCTCGTTTCGCCCTGACACTTAGGGCTTCTTCAGGGACGTAGTGGCTTTTAAAATCTAGCATACATGTTCATACTCAGTGGGTCCATTACATGGTATAGTGTCATTTCATATATCATAAACGTTCACAATCACTCTCTTTATTTCTCACTGTAGTCCTCAGGTCTCTCAATCTAGAACTGCTTCCAAACAATAGTGTGTGTGTGGCACTTCAATATACGTATGCCTGCTTGACTATCTTCAGGCATCGTATCACACTGACTCTCTCGCAAAATCTTTCACAGCTGTGATAGATTTCCCATGTTCAAATTTGTCAGCATCTCTCTCTGAGGCACAGCCCCCGCTGAGGAGCTAGGCTCTATGAATCCTTCAGAATCGGAGTAAGAGCAGTGTTTACCCTGTATTCATGAGAGCCCTAAGTCACCACGTGGATCACAAAATGAATCAATTGCAGGTCATTTGAGAATTTATAGATTGGGATCCCTGGGTTTCAAATTTTAGTTTGCAATTCTTGAACAGTAATAAAGAGTCAGAATGAGAGGCATGGGCTTAATCAGCATGAAGACTTTGCTGGGCACACTGGATGGACCATTTTGGTCTTTTATCTACCTTCATTTGTATTACATCCCTTCCCTGTGTGTTTTGCATTTTTACCTTATATATCAGAGGTCTCAGAGGTGATAAATTAGCCGCAGAAAGAAATCCTCAAAATTCATTAATCTTCATCCTTGCTTTACAAATCACTTTTTGGGTAGAATTGGAAAATACAATATACTCATGTATATAGGATTGATATATGATGGGTTACAGTTACAGGTTAAAAATCTAAAGAGGGCTTTGCTTATACAATTTGAAAATCCAAGCATGGTAAGAACTCTCCTGTCCATGTTGGGCGAGGCTGGGGACTGTTGACTCCCTCTTCCTGATGTCACTGCAGGCTGTCCTTAAATGGCATCCAGCCACAGAAGAGGAGAAGAGACTGGGAAGCAAGGTGCTAAGAGCTTCCATCTTGTGGCCTCTCTGCAGAAGGACTCCTGTGTTTTCCCCTTTGTTGTAATGCCAAGTGACACTGGAGACCTTTGACTCCACTCCCGCCTGCTGATGTTATCGCAGGCTATTCTTAAATGTCAGGTGGCCCAAACAGGGTTGTCTCTTGGGGAGCTCTGAAGGGAGTGGGTGGGGTAACAGTTTGCTTTGCTGGGTGTATGTGCTTTATTTGGGTAAGGTAATTTGTGGTGGGTGGAGCAATTGGGTCTGGTTGTTTTGGATGGGGAGCTTTAGGTCTTTGTAATTAATTTAATGTTACATTGATATTTTGCTAATGCTGACTTCCCCCCCCTAGTGAAAGTAGAAAATGAGTCAGTTGGTTGCCAAGGTTCTTTTTATGAATTGTTTTGTAATGATTTTTGAACTGTATGTTTTATGAATTATATTTAACATGTTTAATTTTTATTTATGAAATTGTAAATCACTCTGGGTGTTTGAGGGACTGTGAGGGTGGAATATAAATACAAGAAAAGATTAGATTAGATCCAGCTCACAGCATACAGGGTGAGCTCCATCCAAACTCAGGGGGTCGTCATTTATCAGTGCTATATGGCGTTTTCACATGCGTTAAGACATTTGCGCATGCGAAAACACCATAACGTTTGGTGCAATGCAAATGAGAAAAAGGGGAGGATAATGGGGCAGGAATTTTGGCCAAGTGGGCTGGGCTCACAGTTTTGCGAAGCTATATCGCACAGCTTTAACGTGAATTTTAACTACACTTTTTTCATTTGCGTAAAGCCATGCGATAGGGCTTTATCACGGTTGCGATGTTTTTCGCACATGCCGTTTTAAGCTCCTGGAGAGCCAGCTGAGCTATCAGGGCCTTCCTGGGGGGGGGGGGGGGGAAAGAGAGAAAGAGACTAGCCATAATGCCCTCACGCTAGATAGGTAATTATATCTCTATGGGAGATATAAATACTCTCTACCTGGGTAACATCAAGCTAGGTTGAGAGAACACTGCACAAATCTCATCTTTGGGTGAGTTTCCTCACTCCGAAAGTCAAGTCATCAAATCTTCACAAGAGAGCACTGTTCTGTTTGTATGTCTCACTTTGAATGTCAAAGTTGCCCCTAACCCCTACACTAATACCTAAACCTCACTTCGAGTTACTAGGTGGGCCTCCCATATAAATACCTATCTAGCTTATTTATTTATTTATTTATTAGCTTTTATATACCGCAGTTCCTGTATGAGATACAGATCGCCTCTGTTTACAGTAAACATTAACTTCGCTCGTAGGCTGTACATAGGACAATAGAAAACAAGAACAGTAAAAACTTGAGGGTATTATGGCTAGTCTCTCTCTCTCTCTCTCTCCCCCCCCCCTCTCCCCCCAGCTAGGCTCTCCAGGAGCTTAAACCTACTAAACATGGTCCCCCCAGTGGTTGTATGTAGGAAATACATCAATTCTGGCACTTATCGCAAAGTGCAAAAAGGTTATCGCAATTTGCGCTTCGCATAGTTAGCGCAAATTGCAATAAACTTCCTATTACCATAAAACACACCCTTTTCCTATCACATGCGATATTTAGTGCATTTTGATAAATCCAGGCCTCAGACACAAAAAAATCAATGTTCACAGGCACTGTTTCTCTATCTCGTATGCACTGCCCAGCGAACAGACAGAAAGCAATGCCTCTGTCTCTCTGTCACGGTAAGTGATACTGTAGCACTGTAGCAGTGCATGTCAGAAAAGCCCCTTGCCAATGCCGAAATTCTTCTTCTTCTTAAAGTTTTTCTTTGACACTAACAGAGCTTCTGAAAAGACAAGCTTTCTCTGAGAAAAGTAAAAGAGAAAATAGTTTCTTTGCACTTACTCAAACATTTCAGTGGATAGACATCAGTGTCACATGATCCTGATGGCAAGTATAGGCAAAAAGATTTGTGGGTACCCTAAATTCGTTTTGGGGATCCACAAATGAAAAAAAAAATTCAATCATTGCATTTTACCCATTTCTTCCAAATGAATGCACATCTCTAGTGGTGGTACAGTTGCTAGATGTTTTCAAGAAGAGATGGCAAAGTCAAACTATAGCAAGGCTCAAATATATCCTTAGGAAGGGGAAAGTAGGCAGATCAGGTGGGTCAAACGTTTCTTGCCAACATAACTATATTACTTTTGTTAGTTTTCTTTTAATTGAAAGGATAGTAATGCAGTAACCAGTGTATGATAGGTTTTCTACAGAGCATATCAGTCTTTGATTAAATTCTTCTGAGCAATACTAGTGATTTTGTAATAGATAAAATCATGGGCTTGTAACATAGATAAGAGGGTATCTTTGACGCTATAGTCACAAGTACAATAAGAAAAGCAATTTCATACTCTGCAAACAATCAAAAACCTTTTCCATCAGTGCAAGTCTTCTGTTATTTAAGACAGAGCACTTACTTTTCATACCACAGTAAACTATTACTCTGAGATGTGGAACAATAAATATTCTTTATAATGTGCAATAAGATGCTTCATTGGATTGTAACCTGTGACATTTTTTATTTATTTAGCATTTTTTTATATACCGAGGTATAGCATAGTTGCCTTCACTCCGGTTTACATATAGAACAACTTGTTACATTGAAAGATTTTAAACTTTAAATTTAACAATAGTGGGAAATGGCACCAAAAGAAGAGATATGAACAAAGAACATAGTGTAAACAGGGTAGATACACTGAATAGATAGGCAGAGATAACTGGGTTCTTCAAAAAGGAGGCATCAGTGGCTTGAATCAGTAGAGATTGTCCAAATGGAATATTTAAAGTTGGCAGTTAATGGGATTATAGTATAAAGTCATTGAGAGTTGTCCTTAAGAGAATGGTTGAGAAGCCAAGACTTTAGTTCTTTTTTGAAGGATTTTGAGTTTTCTTGCGCGGTGAGGAAGTGGGGTAGTGGATTCCATAGTTTTGGTCCGATGATGGAGAAGGCTCTGTTTCTGGTGGAGGATAGTTTGGCATTTGGGAGTGAGGGAATCACAAGTTGAAGTTTACTAGAAGTTCTTGTGCGTTGAGGGCGAAGTATGTGTATAATGTCATCAAAGGCAGTGTAGTCGGCTTTGTAGATTGCATTGTGGATCAATGAAAGAACTTTGTATTCAATTCTTTTTTCTATTGGGAGCCATTGTAATTGGTTGAGGACAGGGGTAATGTGATCATATTTGCTTTTACCCGTTAGAAATCTGGCAGCAGCATTCTGAAGTAGCTGCAAGGGCCTCAAAGATGATTTTGGTAAACCAATCAAAAGGGAGTTGCAGTAATCCAAACCGGAAAAGATGAGGGCTTGAAGTACGGTTTTTAAGTCGTGGGGGTGAAGAAGAGGTTTTAGGTGTTTGATTATTTGAAGTTTATGAAAGCCTTCTTTAATTTTTGTAGAGATGTGTTTTTTGTAATTTAGATCAATGTCTAACCAAAAACCCAGGTCTTTCACGTTTTCTTTAAGTTGGATGAGGGTCTTATCGAAGTGAAAGGGTGGTATTGTTTTTAATCCAAGGTTTTTTCTGTTAATTAGGATACATTCAGTTTTGCTCATATTTAAGCATAATTTGAGGTGGATTAACATGTTTCTGATTGCATCAAGGTGAGAGGCTGCTTTTGACATGGCATCTTCTATCGTAGAGGAGATTGGAACAAGAATTTGTATGTCATCGGCATACATGTAATAAGTTATGTCAAGGCTTGATAAGAGATGGCATAAAGGAATAAGGTAGATGTTGAATAAAATGGGAGATAGAGCCGATCCCTGAGGTACACCTGTTTCGAGGGGGATAGGGCTTGAAGATAAATTGTTGTAAGAAACTTTGAAAAATCTATTATTAAGGAAGGAAGTAAATCAACTAAGAGTTTTGCCAGCAAGCCCAATAGATTCAAGGTTGGAAATCAGAATTTTGTGATCCACTGTGTCGAAGGCTGCAGAGAGGTCCAGCAGAATCAGAAGGTGACCTTTTTTGTTGTCGAGACCTCTTAGGATGGTATTGGAAAGGTTAAGTTTTTTCTGAAGCCGAATTGGAAAGGTTCAGTTTTTTCTGAAGCCGAATTGGGTGGGATAAAGAATTTTGTTATCATCAAGATGATCGATGAGTTGTTTCAGAGCAGCCTTCTCAGTCATTTTGGCAAAAAAGGGTAGGTTAGAGATTGGGCGGTAATTATTTAGGTCATTAGGATTGAGGTTTTTTTTCTTTAAAAGAGGTGTAATAGTGGCGGTTTTTAGCTTGGGAGGTAGTTCGCCTTCCTCAAGCGATTTGTTGATGATGGCTGCAATTGTAGGGGCTAAAGGATAAGCAATTTCTTTAAGTGCTCGGGTGGGAATGGTGTCAAGGTCGTGGCGTGCAGGATTGATTTTTTTCAGCATTTTTTCTGTTTCCGTGATGGAGATGGGTCTGAAGTCGAGCCAAGGAGAGATGTTGTTTGTTGATGTTAGAATATTGGAGTTTGATGAGGTGCTGAAGGCATCTGTTATTTTGGAAATTTTGTCCTTGAAAAAGATAGCTAAATTTTGGCTTAGGTTTTTTTTGGTGATGGTAGAGTTGGAGATGCAGTTATCGGTAATGAGGTTGTTAACAATGTTAAATAAGGATTTGGATTTGTTGGTGGCGTTTATTATTTTTTTACCGTAGTAGTCCCATTTTGTGTTTTGGATTGATTTTTTGTAGGCAGCTAATTGTGTGCGATATTTCTGTTGAGTGGCGGGCAGCTTACGTTTTTGCCATTCTTTCTCTGTTTTCCTGAGGGCTGTTTTCATGTTTTTGAGAGTGGTGTTAAACCAGGGGTTTTGATTTTCATTTTTGTTCTTTAGATGTTTGACCCTCTCTGGATTAATGATGTTAGCGGTTTTTTCAGTGATTAGAGCCCAGGATTGGATAGCGTTATTTATGTTTGACAGATCTAGATTCTCTAGTTGAGATCCCAACTCTTGAAGGAGGAGATTAGAATGAAAAGGAGGACGGAATTTGAAGGATTTTTTTGTAGGAATGTTATTTGATGGGTTGTTGCAGTTCGTTTGGGACTTGCATAATAAGAGATGGTGGTCAGACCATGGGACTGGGTTATAAGAAATGGAAGTGTTCATGAAGAAACTATTGGTGAAAATCAGGTCAAGTGTGTGACCTGCTTTATGAGTGGAATTATTCACTTGAAGTATGAAGTTTAAACTTGACATCATGTCTAATAGAGTTTCACAGCTTGGAGAACAGGGGTTGGCGTCTGTATGGAGGTTGAAGTCACCGAGGATGATAGAAGGTTTTTTCATGTTGATGTTTGTAATAAGAAATTCAAGGAGCGGAGAAATGTTACTGTCTAATAGTTTAGGTGGGCAATATACAAGGCAGATTTGAAGATATTGGGATTCGAAAAGAGAAACTTCAAATTGTTTTGGGAGATTATGTGGGATCATTTTCATTGAAAAGTGTTTTTTTATAATAAGTAGCAGGCCTCCTCCTCTTTTGTAATTGCGAGGGATTGAAAAGGTATCATATTCATTGAAGACCAGTTGGTTCAGAATTACTTGATCAGTGTTTTTAAGCCACGATTCAGTTATGGCAAAGAAGTCTGGGTTATTTTCTTGTAGAATGTCGGAAATTAACATGTGTTTCTTGGATAAGGATTGAGCATTGATGAGGAGGAAGGTGAGACAAAGAAAGTTTTTGTTATTTTTCAAAAGAGGGATGTTTATAAGACATCTATGTCTGTTTTGGAGAAGAGGGTTGGAGAGTGATACCATCTTTGTATTGGTTGAGAACGTGGAAGAAAGAATTCCGGATGAAAGGTACATGAAGTTGAAGGAGGCTGAAGGAGGACTGAGTGGTGGTTGTTGGAGGATGAGTGAAGTTCAAATTGTAGCAGGAGGATGAATGTGGTTCAAGATGTAGCTGGAGGTTGAGTGTTGTCTGAGTGGTGGCTGGAGGATGAGTAGAAATGTTGAATCTGTTGTATCTTCTTAGTTTATTGTTACAATCTAATCAGCGTAGCAGAAGTAATTCAGCCCCAAACTATGTTTTAAACTTCTTTCTTTGGGGGAAAAATTATATTAAAAAAAATGCACCATAGTGAGCTTCATCATGAAAGGTTGTTGATATTTATATTCATAAAACAATACTGCAGCATTGAATTAATTCTTTTTTAGTCTGGCTGCTCATTAGAAGCTGTGTTAGACTGATCTTTGGCTTAAGCATTGAAGGGATAAAGTAAGATGAAATTCTGACAGGTTTCTTTTTTATTTTCTGTATTAAATAATTCTGTTGGATTTTTTTTTGCCGATTGTGATAAACAAGGGTTTTGCATTACTTGAAGGTTTCAGGAGAGCTCACAGAACACTTCTTCAGGTAGTAGGAACTTGACATCTCTGGTACCTTTTCTCTCACAGGATGTGCAGAGGACTCTGAACTAATTGTTGTTATCTATTTGATCTGATTGACTGCAATTCCACATTATATTGTCAAACAATTCCCAGATAACATAAATTTAGAAGCTAAAACAAATACAAAATCAGTCATACATTATCATAAATTATAATGCAGTTCCATACATAATTTAAAATTAAAGTTAGCTACAGGCACTATAGGTATGATCCCATAATCCTGAACTATTTAGGACTTACCAAATTCATCCTCTAATGTAACATTAACTACAGGTCCAGCTAGAAGCAGCTGGAGGATTTCCAAGCGCAGGGCTTCCCACACCTGTTCTGGGGACCCCACAGCCAGTCTGATTTTCAGTATATCCACAGTGAATATGAATGAGGTGAACTTGCATACATTGGAGACTCAGCATATGCAAACTTATCTCATGCATATTCATTGTGGATATCATGAAAACTCAACTGGCTGTGGGGTCCCTAGGACAGAGTTGGAAAGCTCTGTGTTAGTATGTGGGTAATTTTGTAATATCAGACAAACTGTGCTACGCAGTTTACAACAAAAGGAAAAATATAGGCAACGCAATCAACAGTTTCTTGTTACTGCCTTGCTGTCATTAATTCTGATTAATGCTCAGTCTTTAATTAAAAAAAATACCAGTCCTGAATGACATTTTGTCAGAAAAATCACCAGATATTTGTATTACAGAAACCTGGTTAAGAGATTCAGATTTAGTTTCAATCAATTGGCACAATGACAATATGATATTTTTTCTATACCCAGAATTAAAAGAAAAGGAGGTGATATATTGATTGCAATAAGAAATTCAAATTAGTCAGGCTTCATTTTGCAAACTCCTTTCCCTTTGAAATCAGTTTCTTTAGAGGTTATCTCTTACGTTTAATCTATGCTCCGCCGGGCTTATTAGAATATAATTGTTCCCCTCTAACAGAATTTTTGAGTGAAAGGTTATCTCAGGATATACCAGCCATAGTACTGAGTGATTTTAATCTGCATATAGATATGATACCATTGACTACTACATGCGAAAACATTTTAGAAACCATTACTGCGGTTGATCTAAAGCAAATAGTAGATCAATCCACGCATAAGGCAGGACATACTTTAGACCTGATTTTTATAAATCATCTCTTTGAGAGGTCTTTGTCCCCTAAATGCTCACCAGTACCCTGGTCTGATCATTTTCTAATGGAGACAACATTAAGAGGTGTCGAAGTGAAAAATTTATGTCATGATCAACTGTGTCCCATAGAATTTCGTAAAACACCTAAGATTGATGATCTAATTGAAAACATCACGGAAGTGGTTGATAATTTAGATTACAGTGATGTAACATGGCTGTTTCATCTTGGGTATCAAATACCACTTTGTTAGCTGATAAAATTAGTCCTTTAACAAAAAAAGTGTTTAAACCAGAAAAGAAACCAATGCTCCTTGGTATTCAAATGAATTTAGAGATTTGAAGAAGGCTTTACGTAAAAAAGAAAGATACTGGCGAAAAAAATCCCAACTCCGATACTCTGGCTTCTTACCATTGCCTCCTTATTAAATACAGAACTAAAATATCCAGCGCAAAAAGAGAATTTCATGCCAAAAGGATACATAATTTTGCATATAATCCCAGAGTACAATATTCATATGTACAAGAGTTGATAAAACCAAATCGGGTGTTTAATATTGAATCAGCTGAAATAAAATGCCAAAAAGATGGCTGGTCTTCATCGAATGAGTTATGAGGAGGGATTGAAGAATCTAAATATGTACACACTGGAGGAAAGGAGGAGCAGAGGTGATATGATACAGACTTTCAGATACTTGAAAGGTTTTAATGATCCAAAGACAAGACAAACCTTTTCCGTTGGAAAAAAATGCCTGGAACGCCCTTCTGGAGGAAGTGGTGAAGACCAAAACTGTGAAGGATTTTAAAGGGGCGTGGGATAAACATTGTGGATCCATAAAGTCTAGAGGATGTGAATGAAGAGAAGAGGCATGGGGGTGGCTTGCAGGAATGACAGCTACTACCTGGAGATAAATACCCTTATTTAATAAACATACACACAGTTAATGCGACTCCAATATTGCTCTATGCTTCAACGGCAAGAGGAAATGTGAAAAAAGGATTTGCATTCACAAAAAAGCGGGGGAGTAGCTTGCTTGTTGCGGCGGTTCCTACCCCAAACCAAATAAGCCTGATACTTCGCTTTCAATGCATATCCAGCATAGCTCTCTGATTCAACGGCTGGGGGATGAAGAAAAGAGGATTTATATTCAGACAACAACCAAGGACTGAATTACATAGTCTGGGTAAACAAATAAGCATGGCGGTAGCTTGCTTGTTACGGCGATTACTACCCAAATCAATTAAGCCTGATACTTCACTTGGAATACATATCCAATGCAGCTCACTGCTTCAACGGCAGGGGGGAATGAAGAAAATAGGATTTATATTCAGACAACCAACAAGGACTGAATTGCACAGGCTGCGTAAACAAATAAGCGTGGGAGTAGCTTGCTTATTGTGGTAGTTACTATCCCTAACCAGTTAAGCTAGATACTTCACTTAGATGCAGCTCCAGCACTGCTCTCTACATCAATGGCGGGGGTGGAAGGTAAATAGAACCAAAAAGTTACTAATAAAGGCCAAGAGTTTCAGACAAGTATGAGAAAAAAATAAGTGTGAAAGCTTGTTGGGCAGACTGGATGGGCCGTTTGGTCGTCTTCTGCCATCATTTCTATGTTTCTGTATAAGATTTTGCTCCTTTTTTTAAAAGAGAAAATTGATAAATTAATTTAAAAAATTTAAACCTGTAAAATAACAGAAGATTGTCCTTGGTGAGGATGTGAATGGTCTATGTTTGATTCTGTGTCCTCCACGGAAATAAAGTATTTGATAAAAAAAAAAAAACTAAACCATGCAACCCATTCCTTAGATGCTATACCAATTAAACACCTGAAAATGGTTTCCAACATAATTACTAGACCGATGGCAAATATTGTAAATTTATCATTAGAAGAATCTGATCGACTTTTTTGATTGGGTGATTAAGGAATTGGATCGAGGAAGAGCGCTTGATGTCATCTACTTGGATTTTAGCAAAGTGTTTGATACGGTCCCACACAGGAGGCTCTCAATCAGTGACATTGCAGCTGGGACGGATACCATAGGCTTTAAGAGAGATAAAATGACATCATCAGCATATAATGTAATCTTATATTGTTGCCCTCCACAGCTGACCCCATGGACATCCCTTCGTATTGCTTTGGCCAGGAGTTCCAAACTAAGAGCAAAAAGGAGGGGAGACAGGGGGCAACCCTGCCGGGTTCCCCTTCTAATGGGGAAATTTGCAGTGTAGCCATGATTAACTTTTAAGCAGGCTAGAGGTTCGCGATACAGCTCCCGTACACAGGTGGAGACAGCAAACAAAAAAGGCCAATATACCCTGTCAAAGGCCTTCTCTGCATCTAATATCATAAATACCGCGGGGCTCCCCTTTGAATTTGTTATATATATTAAATCCATTAATTTCCATATGTTATCTGCAGTTGTCTGGCCTGGGATAAATCCAACCTGATCGGCATGAACAAGCTGCCCTATCTTTCCCCATAAGCGGAATGCCAGGATTTTAGCAAGGGTCTTAGGATGAATATTGATGAGGGAGTTAGGCCTATAAGAGGCACAACTTTCACAATCCTTTCCAGGCTTTGGAATTAAGGTAATCCCCGCTACATTACCAAAAGGAAGGAGTTGACCTCCCTCACGGAGTCTATTGAACATGGCTGCTAATGGAATCCGCAAAATTTTACGATATTTTTAATAAAACAAGGGTGTATATCCATCTAAACCGGGGGACTTTCCCGACTTTAAGTCCTTAATTGCCCAATCTACTTCTAAGGGAGAGATCGGTTTGCCCAGTGATGCCTGTTCCGAATCAGATAGGCAAGGCAACAGTATATTAGCCAAATAGGAAGCTATGTCTTCCTCCGTAGGCTCCTTCTCCGGCTTATATAACTCCTCATAATATGCCTGAAAGCGAGTCTGGATCTCTTCCTGGTTCAGTAGGAGTTCGCCGGTAGCATTCCTACTGCTGTGAACTATGGCCCTTACGCATTTAGCCTGTAGCCTCCTGGCCAACAATTTATTATGTTTGTCTCCGAATTATTAATATTTTTGCTGCAAAATATCCAATGCATAGGCTATGGTATCTGCATCCAAAGCTGCTATCGCCTCCCTCTTTTGAGTCAACCACCTTATGGGAGTACCTCCTGGGTTTCGTTTATGCCTCTCCTCGAGATCTCTTAATTCCCGCACCAGAGTCTCACGGCAGGCCTGGTGTTGTTTTTTACGATATGTGGCAAGACCAGTACAATGACCCCGGAGAACTGCCTTGATGCCCACCCATAGCGCTACTGGAGATTCCCCTGCCACAACATTGATGGAAATGTATTCCTCTAGGGCTGCAGTGATACGTCCCTTCCGAGATCCATATCCGATTGAGAAGCCCACCGTGTTGCTGACATCGCTTCCCTAAAGTATCCCATTGCCCCCCTCCCACATCTGGGATCATTGCTTTAACTTATACACGTAAGTTATACCAATGATCCCAGCAGAGTTATTTGCAGAGACCACTGCTATTTGATGCACAAACATTGGAATTTTCTAAAGTAGATACTTTAGCCCAAACCCTGGCCTACTCCAGCCACAGCAACGCCTCCGCAGAGCAAACATGTGTAAATTTACTCACATGTCAGGCAAGCAGTTTCTGCTAGATAAACGCTGTTTTACTCACAGAAATCCCTTTGAAAATTAATTACCCTCCCTATGCCCACATCCTTCCATCAGTAGGTTTCAGTGTTAAACAATTGTTGTGAATGTATCTGAAGTTGTAACCTGTTACTTGAAGGTCTTAACTTTCTCCATCCCACATTCTGGTGTATCTCTTATTGACCTCCAGTCACAGCAGCCAAGACGCTAACAAGACTCCGTGAATCCTAAGAGAGTTCCAGAAGGCATTGGTGGAATGCACCTGTATGGGGTATTAATCAGGAAAATCTTCCTGCTCTCATATAAAGCATTGGATTTCATCTTAAAAATCAGGTACAGTGTGCAGTATCCAGGCTATTGCTAAGCCAAAAAAAATCAGAAAGGAGGGATGGAGAGAAAGCTAGAACAATAATCAGTGACTGGAAATGAATCTTGTATTATGATGAGTGAGGAGAGACTGGAATTATTGGAACTGCAATAAAAGAAAATTAAGGAAGACGTCACATGTTAACTAGTGAATTTCTGACAGGGATGGTTTATGTGGCTGTCCGTATTCAAGGCAACAGATGAGATGGATATTCTTATGAGTGACAGGAATAGGTGAGGCCTGAGGAAATGCATCAGGCCCATCTTATAACAAAGGGAAAGGAAACAGATCCTGTTCAAGAGCTGTGCTAGGGAAGCACTTCTGTCTTTATGTTCATGGCTCAAGATAAAAGGTTTTCCTATTATAAGGATTAGTGTAGAATTTTTTTTCAAAGAGTTTAGAGCCGGCAGTTTATGAAGGGTTAGAATTTACTTCCAGGATTGAATTGGCACTCGGAGAGTTAGTAGAGTCTTTAAATTCGGCTGCACGTATATAGTGAATGTTTTAATCGTTTAAGTGACATCTTCCTGTGGAACTGTAGACACAGTAATTGGTTTTGCGTTATTTGGAAATAGTGATACCATTTTTGCCTTCAGTGTAAGGGAGTTTGACAGAATTTAATTGTATAGGACTTTGTGCCTTACTGATCTTTTGAGACCTTCTGCTTTGTGGTTTATAAAAATGTCTTCAGAAACCCAAGTCAGCAGACCTCCCACTTCTGTCTGTGTAACCACAGATTTAAGACCTTTGCTTCCTTTCCTCATCTTTCCTTTCATTCAGTGTCTGTTATTTAGCTGAATGAGCTGCTTGTATCCATCCTTCTAAACTCTTTCCACCTCATTTTCTACCAGCTCATGGCTACAGAACAGGTACAATGCTGCTGATGGGTTAAACACAATGGGGTAGATTTTAAAAGGGTGCGCACTGGCATACATGTGTGCGCGCAAATTATAAAATCGGGGGTCGGCGCACGCAAGGGGGCTGAAGTAAGTTGTGCGCGCCAGCTGACTGCCGGCACGCGATCCCAAGCACAGCGGCAAATGGCCGCTGTGCCTGGAGCCTCTGGCCCCGCCCGCAGACTGCCCACCCCCACGCCCCGCCCCATTTTGCAAGCCCCGGGACTTACACACGTCCCGGGGCATTGCGTCTCCGGCCCTTTTTAAAATAGGCCCAGCGCTTGTAACCGTTTTAAAATCCGGCCCAATGAGCTTAATCTTTTATAATCTTTATTCAGGGTTATAATGGGTATATATATAGCTAATGGGCAAAAGTCCCCCTCTCCTTAGCCTTTCTTTAAATGTGTATCTCCACTCCTCACACTGACTTACCTTTTTGACCTCCACATGGCTCTCAACCTTCTTCTCCCTTACTCTCTCCAGTCTTCCACAGCCTAATCTATTTCTCTTTCCCTCATCCTCCCCTTTATTTGTCTCTCTGTTCCCCCTTTTCCCACCCCTTCTCCTCCTCCATGCCATGAGAGATGCATACCTAAGGATATTATGGAAGTAATAGGGGATTTTACCAGTGTGGTGGTGTTTAGGATCTCACTGTGTGCGGGTTTGGTCACAAGGACTGTGAAATGAGCAAAGTTGAATGTGCTTACAGTGACAGCCTTGAATAATAAGAGACACTGGCAGCACCACATTATCTATAACTTTTGCCTCTTAAATGATTTAATGTGTGTTTTTTAAACTAATATAAAATATGCAGTGTCAGAAGGTACTCCTGCTTGTGCAGACACTCTGCCAAAAATACAGGCAGGGAGTGTGTTTGCTAAATGTGATTGGCTTGGTCTCATTGCAGCATGTAAAGTGAGCTCAGCTGGTATCTGTGTGAAAAGGCTTCCAAAATGAAGGTAGTTCAGCTTTACTAAATCTGGGTCACTGAAAAGGAAAATGGTGCTTAAAATTGTTGATTTGCTTTAGTTTTCAAGATATGAATATGGGTCAGTATATAAGAACATAAGAAAATGCCATACTGGGTCAGACCAAGGGTCCATCAAGCCCAGCATCCTGTTTCCAACAGTGGCCAATCCAGGCCTTAAGAACCTGGCAAGTACCCAAAAACTAAGTCTATTCCATGTAACCATTGCTAATGGCAGTGGCTATTCTCTAAGTGAACTTAATAGCAGGTAATGGACTTCTCCTCCAAGAACTTATCCAATCCTTTTTTAAACACAGCTATACTAACTGCACTAACCACATCCTCTGGCAACAAATTCCAGAGTTTAATTGTGTGTTGAGTAAAAAAGAACTTTCTCCGATTAGTTTTAAATGTGCCCCATGCTAACTTCATGGAGTGCCCCCTAGTCTTTCTACTATCCGAAAGAGTAAATAACCGATTCACATCTACTCGTTCTAGACCTCTCATGATTTTAAACACCTCTATCATATCCCCCCTCAGTCGTCTCTTCTCCAAACTGAAAAGTCCTAACCTCTATAGTCTTTCCTCATAGGGGAGCTGTTCCATTCCCCTTATCATTTTGGTAGCCCTTCTCTGTACCTTCTCCATCGCAATTATATCTTTTTTGAGATGCGGCGACCAGAATTGTACACAGTATTCAAGGTGCGGTCTCACCATGAAGCGATACAGAGGCATTATGACATTTTCCGTTTTATTCACCATTCCCTTTCTAATAATTCCCAACATTCTGCTTGCTTTTTTGACTGCCGCAGCACACTGTACCTATGATTTCAATGTGTTATCCACTATTTATTTATTTGAAGCTTTTATATACTGAGGTTTAGCGCATGCCTTCACCCCAGTTTACATTGAAACGAAACAATGATACATAGAACAAGTAGTGAAACAAAAGTATATGCATATAACAGGTCATGGAGCAGGTTGTAACAGGAAATAACTAAAATAGTTTAAGCCAAATAACGAAAATGAATATAGAAACGAAAAACGAGGAAGGTATATACAAATTCATGCTCTAAATACAAGAAAGTATGAGTGGGAAATGAAGGAAAGAAAGGGGGGGAATGGGTGGAAGGTAGGGGTCGGGGGGATAGAGGGGGAGGCAGTGGGAGGAGGAAGGGGTAAATATCTGCGGAAAAGAGAAGAGGGGAGAAGGAGGTGGAGGCTTAAGGCATCACAATTGTAATTTGCTTAAGTCATCATTGAAAGTCTGGCTGAAGATCCAGGTTTTCAGTTCTTTTTTGAATGATTTATTATCGATGATATTATGACACCTAGATCTCTTTCTTGGGTTGTAGCACCTAATATGGAACCCAACATTGTGTAATTATAGCATGGGTTATTTTTCCCTATATGCATCACCTTGCACTTATCCACATTAAATTTCATCTGCCATTTGGATGCCCAATTTTCCAGTCTCACAAGGTCTTCCTGCAATTTATCACAATCTGCTTGTGATTTAACTACTCTGAACAATTTTGTGTCATCTGCAAATTTGATTATCTCACTCGTATTTCTTTCCAGATCATTTATAAATATATTGAAAAGTAAGGGTCCCAATACAGATCCCTGAGGCACTCCACTGTCCACTCCCTTCCACTGAGAAAATTGCCCATTTAATCCTACTCTCTGTTTCCTGTCTTTTAGTCAGTTTGCAATCCATGAAAGGACATCGCCACCTATCCCATGACATTTTACTTTTCCTAGAAGCCTCTCATGAGGAACTTTGTCAAACGCCTTCTGAAAATCCAAGTATACTATATCTACCAGTTCACCTTTATCCACATGTTTATTAACTCCTTCAAAAAAGTGAAGCAGATTTGTGATGCAAGACTTGCCCTGGGTAAAGCCATGCTGACTTTGTTCCATTAAACCATGTCTTTCTATATGTTCTGTGATTTTGATGTTTAGAACACTTTCCTCTATTTTTCTTGGCACTGAAGTCAGGCTAACCAGTCTGTAGTTTCCCGGATCGCCCCTGGAGCCCTTTTTAAATATTGGGGTTACATTTGCTATCCTCCAGTCTTCAGGTACAATGGATGATTTTAATAAGTTACAAATTTTTACTAATAGGTCTGACTTGGGACTTGCAGAGGATAAGTGAGTTAAGAGGGAAAGGATCTCAGATTAAACCAGAAATTACTAATATACATCTTTGAATCTATGACTGGGTTTGGACAGTGCTTGCTTTGAATGTTGCAACCTTCAAGAACCTTGGTGGTAAATTTCAAGGGTTCCGTGAAGCTAAGATAAAGGAAGATTCGTGAATTTCTTCAAGATCATCAATTGTGTGGCAAGGAAAAGATGGCGTGAAAAGCCTTCCAGTTAGTGGTAACAAATTTTCTTGGAAAAAACAAGGCATACCAACTACAAGGAGTTGGTGGAAACCGTCTCAAGCCATACAAAAGCCTAGACTGTAACAGTCACTAAAGATACATTTTTTTGCTTTTTCATCTAGATTTTTTCCCCACCAAACTGCAGAGTAGTGAGCAATGAGCATGGCAAATGATTTCACCTGAATATTGCAGCAATAGAAAAACGGTATCAGGGCAAATGGAGCCCATCAGCACTTGCAGACTATTGCTGGACAGTGACAAGAGATGTTCCATCTAATGAATACAAGAGACAAGCCAAGAAGAGCCAAGTAGCCACTGAATAAGGACTAAACAATATACATATATATACAGAATAGTTTTTGGCCTTTTGTTTCATAGTAAATTGTATTTCTAAATCCTTTTGCTGATTTAATTTTTAAAGTGTTACATAAACAGGACAGGTGAAATATTATACAACCATAAATACACGAAAAGACAATTTGATTAAAACTCTACACACTATCTACACAATTGACATAAAATGTCAAAACTTGGGGGAGTGAGAGGAGAAGGAGTGGGCTGTGAGCCATCTCTCCCCGAGCTTACCCGCTGCCAGAGACTTTGTACCTGATTTCAGCTGCGGCGGAACTTGAGAGATTCGCCGTTCAGGGAAAGTCCCGGTATCATCGACAGCTGGGCCTAGACGGACGCGCTCGCTGACGTCAGGAGGGGGCGTGGCTACGGATTTTAAAACTCTACGTGCCACGGCGCATCGCCTAAGCCGCGCGCGCAGAAGGGGCGCGCGGCTTAGTCCGGGAGAGTTTGGGAGTTTGGCCAGGAACTTGACCTTAGTCGTTTTTTCTCCTTGTGGATGTGGAAGAAAAGAAAGGCCAAGATTTTAACATCATCTCCAGTGCTACAACAGCGCACCGGCCCAATGGATCAGCATGTCATTCGACAGAGGGCTGATCAAATTGAGGACCTTTCGGGAAACTCATCTTTGCTTTCCCTCAGTCCTGGAGAAGGACCCGCTTTACCACCTCAGCTAAGAAAGAGTCCACAACTTGAATTGGCGAGTGAACTGGTAGGACTAAATCCCTTGGAAGTAAGCTTGGTAACTCAAGCAGGAAACCAAGGGGTAGAGAAACCTTTACTTAAAGTATTAAATGTTGAACCTATACCAGTTCCTATAGGTAGCACTGTCTTGGATATTCCTCCAGACAATGTTACCTTATTGGATATATGGAGAATAGTTTCCAAATTAGATAACAATGTTGTTGCTATGAATAGGTCATTGTCTGCTGTGATCAATGCGAATACTGAAGTAATTAAGGAACAAGGGTTGAAAGTATCACAATGTGAAAAAGATATAAGTGATATGAAAGAAAAAATTCAAGTGGTACAAGTAACAGAGAGTACGTTTATAAGAGATAGTTTAAATATTCACAGAGAATTAGAACGTATGGAAAATTTGTCAAGGTTAAACAATTTGAGAATTGTGAACTTTCCTATAACTCGACTCTTATCCCCATTAGAAATGTTTAAGAAATTTATGAGAGAGGTTTTAATGTATAAAGAGGAAGAATTTCCTATCTTATCCAAAATATATTATTTCAAGAAAAAAGGGGAGAAGAATATTCTGGAGGATGGAACAGGGGAACATCCAAGTTTAGGTATATCAACCTTCTTGGAGGAATCCCTGGACATAATCCAGAATAGGGCAACCCTTTTTATAGCTTTTGTTTCAGAGCAGGACAAAGACAAGCTGTTCAGAAAGTTCTTTCTCAACAGGGATGTCTCTTTCTGTGGATCCAAGATCCAAATTTTCCCCGATGTAGCCAGATCCACACAGGCAAGGAGGAAAACCTTCCTTGCATTGAAACATCGAGTGGTGGCTATTGGGGCTACTTTCTTTTTAAAATTTCCATGCTTATGTTATGTAACCTATAAAGGGAAAAAATTTGGGTTTGTGGATCCAGTACACCTAGAGACATTCCTGTTGGATAAAACTCAATCTTTATCTGAAATTGGAACTTTAGAGGTAAAGGGTCCTTAAATGAAATAGAAATAACTCCTGTCTCCATTATGTTCAGTACCTAAAATTGGTCCCAAGAAGATTTTGGGACAATAATAGATATTGTTTCCTTTAAAATTATTATTATAATCTTCCCCAATTATGGCATATGTACAACAATAGTAATATTATGGTTTGGTTTATGTATAATTGCCTTAGATATTGGGATACATATCTGTAAATGTTTTCATGATGTAATCATTGAAAAAATTAATAAAGAATAAATTATAAAAAAAAAGTCAAAACTTAAATATCATGGAAACAGTAGCCAATTAGCTGGTTTGTCATAAGTTATAAATGGCACATTTTTTTTTTTTAATTTTATTTTTATTGCATTTTCAAATTTTTAAAATACAAATATAAAGATAGCTGTGATTCTACAATCCAAAAGAAAATAAGCAAACAATCAATCACATGCTTAATATCTCACAGCCTCCTATACATAGGAAATTTTAAGCAATTTAAGAAGTCACTTGCCAAGTTAAAGTAATTTGGAGCAATTTAACAAGAAACAATCAGTACTTCTCTAATCCTCTTTTCCACATTAACATTTTCTCCCCCTATTAAAGCAGTAATTTAGGGTACTTTACCTAGATGGTTCCTAAGTTGATCAGGATTATTAAAGATATTCCTCTTATTATCCTTATACCTTATAATACACTTACATGGGTATTTTAGGGTGAACTGTGCCCCTCTATCTATTACGCATATCCAGCATGGCTGGATATCCAGCATGGCATATCCAGCATGGCTCTCTGCTTCAACGGCATGGGAGAAAGACTGATACATCACGAATTTCCAGCATAGCTCTCTGCTTCAACGGCAGGGGAAAAGAAAAACTGATACTTCACGCATATCCAGCATAACTTCAACGGCAGGGGAGAAGAAAAAAGGATTCACACTCACAAAGCGGGGAGTAGCTGGCTTGTTACGGCGGTTACTACCCCAAACCAAATGTGCCTGATACTTCACTTTCGATGCATATCCAGCATAGCTCTCTGCTTCAACGGCAGGGGAGAAGAAAAAAACTGATACCTCACGCATATCCAGCATAGCTCCCTGCTTCAACGGCAGGGGAGAAGATAAACAACCAATAAGGGCTGTATAACATAATCTGGGTAAAAACAAATAAGCATGGGTGTAGCTTGCTTATTGCGGCGGTTACTACCCCTACTACCTCTAACTAATCAAGCTAGATATTTCACTTGGATGCAGCTCCATCACCGCTCTCTACATTAATGGCGGGGGTGGAAGGGAATTAGAACCAAGAGCTAAGAGAAACAGATAAGTATGAGAGAAGAAATGAGGGAAGCTTGCTGGGCAGACTGGATGGGCCATTTGGTCTTCTTCTGCCGTCATTTCTATGTTTCTATGTTACTTCTTTTCTCAAGGAAATAAAACTCTTACGCCTATTTTGAGTCGCACGAGCAACATCTGGAAAGATTCTTATCGGAAAACTGTAAAAATCTTGTTTTTGATATTTAAAATGTTGTTTTAATACTGCGTCTCTCTCAATAATAGATGTGAATTGAACTAATAGAGTTGCTCTAATATCTATTCGTGCCTCAAAGGATTTTTCCAGGAAGTCTGTTAAATTTAAATTCTCATGGGACTGTTGATCTTTTCCTTTCTCTTGTTGAACTTGTTGAAAGTAGTAAATTTTTGATAAGGTGGGAATGGAATTATCAGAATATTTTAGAATATTCTTTAAATAGCTGTTAAATAAATCTCCTGGTGAGGCAAGATGTGTTTTAGGGAAATTCAATACTCTCAGATTGAATTTCCTGTTTTGATTTTCTAAAAGCTCAATCTTTGCCTCCGTTTCTACCATAGATTTTACTAAATTAGATTGAACTTTCTGAATTTCTTCCATTTTAATATCTGAAGAAGTTATCTTCTTTTCTAAATTTACTACTTTTTCCTCAGTACGAATATTATTTTTTAAAGCTTCTTGGACTGTATTAGTAAGGTTAGCTATAGATTTTTGGACATTAACCATAATTGCACCCAATTCTTCCATAGAAAATTTTGTTGGTGTAATAATAGGCACTTCTTTAAAATTATCCTGAAATACTTCCCCTTTTGACTGATTTAATGCCCCATTTTGCCCTTCAATTACTGATAATGAATTGTCCTTCAAATCAGCATAGGATTGTTCTCCCATGTCTCCAGAAACATCTGTCACTCTTTTGAAGGGAGGGACCGGTTTCTCTGGGGCACCGGGCGTCAATGATGTTTCTATGGCCAGTAAGTTCTCCTCCTGCTCCTGGGTGTCAGTTACAGCGGCCGCATCCGGTGCAGGTGTGGATGCTAGGTTGCATCATCTTGTTGGGTGTAGATGTTGATGAGGTTTCCCTCACTTTTGCTTTCCTCTTTGTATGAGGCATAGCAAATTCACTCAACAGTCTGTATCCCAAGGTAACCCAGCAAAATTGAGTCCAGGTTAGGATTATTAAACAATACTTAGCTTGTGACGTTCTTCTTGGTCGCAGCCAGCAGAGATTCCGTTCCAACCCGTTCTAACCCGGGCAAAGCCGCGTGCCCCTTGGCCGCGCACGGCTTCGCCGTCGCGCCGGCAGCGTCACGCCGGAAGAGGCGGTTCTTATACCTCTCCGGCTCCTCCCTCACTTCTCGACGTCACCGTCTCTCCACCTCGCAGGCCAAGAAACTCCTCGGGCCTCGGTGTTGAAGTCCCAGGGAAAAAAGAAAGATCCTCGCGGGCCCTCTCAGCGGGGACCCAGCAGTCAGAAATCAGCTGCGGCCTCAGAAATCAGCTGCGGCCATAAATGGCACATTTTATCGCTGAAGCAGACGACGTCTAAAAATTTGTATCCCAGTGTTACTGGCTGCATTATTGTAAAATGGTATCACTGATTCATTGCACCTTCATGGGATGTAAGTAGCTGCCAGAATTTGCGAGGCCTGGTGTATAATATTGTAGATAGAATTTTAGGTTTCCTTTTGATGCATTACTGTGTTTATGTAAGTAATGAAAGCTAGGGTACAGTCGCAGCTAATGGGTGGCCTGGAGGCTTCATCTGCATGGAAATAAAGGTAATCAAAAAAAATAAGGTGATAAGTTTTTATTGGACCAGGTTAATAAATTTCTTGCCCAGCTTTCGAAAGTTAATATCCTCCCTCCTCAGGTCAGAGCGGATTGAGCAGAAGATGACATTACCAGGAGATCTAAATGAATCTTAAAAGACTTTCCAATGATGAGGGGAAGGGGATGGGGGAGGGGGGAGGGGTGATCAGGAGGTCACAGGCATAATGGGGTAAGAAATAGGTCTTTGTTTGCTTTTTTACTAATTTTTGCTTCAGACTATGTGGTTGCCCGAAGACTGGAACCAGTGGAGCAGGGAATATGTCCTTCAGTGACTTAGTTTCCAGGAATTGGGACTATGTAGATTTTATGATTTTTCTTAGTTGTTTCAGCTTTGGGTTATATTTCAGTAGTAGGGGTACTTACTCTGGTTTTCATTTTGTTGAGCTTCAGTACTTTTGTCATGCATGTTTTAATGAAGCAGCAATCTTTGAGATGATTTTGGGGTTGTAGCCCTTTTGGTTGAAGGATTCAGTCAGGACTTTAAGGTGTTCATCCTTCTCGTTTGGTTTAGAGCATATACAGTGATACTGTTTGGCTTTGCTCTGTAGAAAGGAATTGTTTTGTATATGAGGAATGGAAGCTGGACCTGTGAAGGTAACTGTATATATCAGTCAGTTTCCTGTATCGAGATGTTTGTAGACGACCATTGCTCAAGACTGAGTACGGAAGCAGAAAGGCCTGTGCTAGCTGCTGAGCTGTTTCTGTTGGGTTACACATGAAAAGGATGTTATATCCAGTGTTGGGCTTTTTCATGTGAATGCATTGCAGATAATCGTTCCCAGCTGCTGGTGTTCTACTCCCCAGTTGATCTATACTGAATGCTATTCAGAGGAATGTGTGCATGAATGAAGGTGGGGCATCTTACAAATGTTGATATGAACTGCAGTTATACATGTGGGTTTTTTTTCATTGATCAGAATTTCACTAGTGGGAATGAATACAATAGCTATGACTTGGAAATCATCAACTTTTAAATTAAGAAGACATTTTCGATTTTCTGCTGAGACTGTGTATGTGCTGTTACTCTCTAGTTTTGATGTAACTGATTTTGTGATTGTTGTGATTTTGTGATTGTTGTGCAGGATTACTTCAAATGATTTGGCGTAGTTTTAAAGTGAATAAAAAGTTGAAGGATGTAAAATAGGGAGGGTGGTGTCATGAGGCTCCCTTTAAGGTATTAAGGCTGGTAGAATAACTCTTGTGGGAACCCCCTGGGTCTTTGTTGTTGGATGGCAGAATAATTGGTCTAGCAGGTGCTAGAGGGCTTGCATTGAAACCATGATCATGGGTATGAAGGTGATGGAACCCATGGAAAGGTTTAAGTCTGGGGGGTAAAGCAGAGCGTGGAAGAGTCTGAAAGAGCAGAGCATAGCTGCACTTGTGCTTCTTTCCTTACATTACAATTGAGTACAACAGGTCAGATCTTTATTGCTATAGCAGAGATTGTGTTATGGATGCAGGCAAACCTGAAGATAACATTTTGAATGAAATGTTTCATTACTATCTGCAGCTCTTTATGTAACAGATAACTGACATCCTCAGGTCCTAAGGCATCATTTTCAAAGCCATTTACCTGCATAAAACATGAGTTTGTGTGTCGTATCGGTGTATTATAAAATTGCTGAGGGTTGTGTGTAACCAAATTTCATGAATAGTTTTATGAGACATTTACTGTAGGAATTTGATCCACCTCTCACGATAAGTGCAGAAGGCTACATGATTCTTAAACTCTGGGACTTCTCAGATCAGATTTTTACAATTTTAATAATTAAAGATGGAGATCAAAACAAACTTATAAAGTATACAAGTTACTACAGTTGGAAAACTTCCTCACCGTGTGAAAATGGCGACCATTACCTTGCATTAGATAATGCATAAGTTAAATGTCCAAAGCAGCAAGCGCGCGCACACACACACACGCTCACACACACACACGCACACACATGCCCCTCTCTCCTGAGATTCCAAAGTCCTGATTTCTCACAATGTCCATGAACTACTACATACATAGAGGCAACACAATTTGCTAATTTCAAACTTGTGATGCTGAGGTAACAAAATCAAATTTAAAAAATTTTAATAAATCAAATTTTTGTAAAAAAAAACAGCAAATGTATAGCTGAAAATAACTACTAAAGGAATATTGCCCAATCAGTGTTCTTGTTTTAACCTCGTGGATGGATCGTATTCCAGATGTAGATGTATCTCTGTTCTTTCTGTATTAAAAGAAAGAATGAAGAATCCCTACCCCAGATTTGAACCCATGGTTGTTCTAACACTGTGAACATGAGATCTTCTGCAGTATATTGTACTGCAACCCAGTGTGCTACCAGGGGTATTTCCATCTTCAATTGACGAATATAACTTAAGTGCACTTGTAGTCTATCCTATCCTTCCCTCCCTTCCTTTTCTTTCTTACTCTCCGTATCACCATTGCTCTCTCTCATACTCCTGCTCACCTAAGGTGTTTATCCTATTACCTCTAGCCCCTTTGGCTGAGGCCGGCCCAAACTGTGTCCCCACCACTGTTGGCTGTTTTAAGGGACAGGCTGATATTGAGCCAGTCCATCCTGTCCTCAAGCTCTGACTCTTTCCTTCATGCCTATGAGGACCCTCCTGCACGTCGTGTCTGCTGTGTGCTCATCTGAAGCCCTATCACATTATAATATACATGTGCAACAGAACACAGCCTTTTCCTTCATCTGCAGCCCACAGCCATCTACTTCCTCTGCAGCATTCTCGTTTCCAGATGGGATGATCAGTTTTAATGCAAAATGCAGTGCTTATTAAAAAGATAATTTCATTCCTTCGGGTAATGATAATTTGAGGAAGAGTCTCATCAATGCACCCTTTGATGTCTCAGGTCATCACTTTAGTGAGATCTTTTTTTCTGAGAGATATTTAAGAAGATTTTATCCTCAAAACAGCACTGGGATGTTGCACAGCAGATGAAGTCATTTAAATGTGCTTACTAATTAAACGAGTCTGATTATTTCATCAGTTCAGACTTGTTTTCATTAGTGAGGTTTAGTACAATAGCACCATAGAGTCAGGAGAGTTAAGAATACGTCAGCTTTCCAATCATTGCTGTTGTTTGAGATTTAATGCCTCAGATCTCAAAACTTTGTAAGGGGGATCTGTAGGGCAAGCTGCATTTCCAGTACAGATACAACTCTTTAAACAAACATAATGAAGAAAAGAACATTGACTATGTATTCTGCATAGAAAATTATATAACACAGCAGACATATGCAATCCTGCAGTGTCAGGGTTAGGGAAGCAGCTGATATAGACAGCTGTAAATAAATCAGTGTGCTATAACTTCAACATATTCCCTACATATATCCAACCCGGCCCAGAAGCAACCTCCTGCCAGCTCAGCAGGGACAGGGGCTGGCATCTGCTACCCTGAGTCTTCATTCACAAGAACCCTGGCATCTCTTGCCCTGTTTTATGTCCTCTCCCAACTAACCCAGGTCATCGCAAACAGTCCTCAGTTGGATGTCCGACATATTATACAGAAAATAACAGAACATAAGTTTCTAGAATCACCTTTGTTATTTCTGCTTGTTTTATTAATTATGTATGTTTTATTGTAACCCACCCCAAAGTAATAGGAGAGGCAGGTAAGAAATACTTTTAAATGAATAAATAACTAAGAAGATGGTTTGGTTCGCACACTTGAGAGGATTTCTGTGCAGGAATATCAGACTTTTCCACACAAGCATAGGGACATTTTGGACGGGGGTGTGGGGAAGCATTATACCATTTTATACTATTGCTATGAGTGTTTTGATGTAATCTAAGATTTTGGATCAGTGGAATATAAATTGTTTAAATAAATAAGAATATTCTGAATATCTAATATTTAGTTCAGTGTGAACTTCAGTTTCTCCTAAGACAAACAGGATGGTAGTCCTCACATGTAGGTGACATCATCCGATGGAGCCTGGCACAGAAAACTTTTGTCAAAGTTTCTAGAAGCTTTGACCAGCAGACTGAGCATGTCCAGCCTGCTACTATCCACGCATCCATGCAAGGTCCCCCTTCAGTCTCTTCTTTCTCGCGGTGCAGTTGCTTCACGGTCCATGGAGTTCTTATTTTTCCACTTTTTTCCTCAATATCCTAGAGCTTTTTTGTCAGGTCCTCATTGGGTCCCCCTTTGCGGTCAGTGCCTCCTCGGTACAGTAGGTCCTTTTTCAGCCATTTTTTCCAACTTTGCAGTTGATTCCTGACTTTTTGCTTTATGGTGTCCATCAGTAATCAACCGCATGCTGGGTGTTTCTCATGGCGTCAACCAGTTTTCATCAGTGTCCGCGGACCATGTCCATCACGGATCCGCTCGAGGTTTGTATCCTCTGCCTGGAGGCCTCACATGACGTTCGAAAGTGCCGTCTGTGCGACCAGATGACACCTAAAGGGCGTCAGGCGCACCTTGGTAAAATGGAGAAGCTTTTCGGTACCCCAAAGTCCTCCTCACCTACATCGGCCCCTTTGATGCCTAAAGATCGCGGGGAACCGTCCGATCCACTTCCCCTCGTGGTCCCTCTTGCTAGTACTTCCAAGCATTGGGGGGAGGGGGATCGATCCTCAATGATCTCCCGGCTCTCCCTGACATTGGGATCATCGGCTTCCTTGGCGCCGGGGAAAGACCAGGTCGAGCACCGGAAATGATCCTGCAAGCATAGACTCTGGTCACTGTTGATGCATGGTTCTGATTCCGGAGCGGCATTGGTGGCTGCCGAGCTGCCATTGAAATGGCACCGGCCATCGGAGGCCCCATCCTCTGGTGCTCCCGGTAGCCTAAGGCATTCCCCACCGACACCGGTGCAGAGCACCATGCCACCTCGGAGACCCAAGGAAGAGCCGGTGATGCCTTGTCCCCCCTCCATCAGAGCTGGCCACCCCAGACTTCCAGGAGGAATTGAACCTCAGGGTGCAGTCAGCGGTGCTCAAAGCGCTGCAAAGCTTTGAGCTGCCGGTGCCACCAGCCCCCATAACGGTGCCCAAGCCTCTGCCATTGATATTGGTACCACTGCTGGAGTGTCTGGACGTCCTTTGGGGTGCCCTACCGATGCAGCCGGTGCCCGAGGGGCCCTCAATGCCCCATTGGCCATCGATGCCCTCCACCGGAGCGATCCCGATTCTCGGGTCCTCCAAGGAGAAAGATACGGCCGGTACCATGATTCCTCGCCCATATTTCCCTGAGCCTTTGCCGGATCCCTACATCTTATTGCGGCCTATGATCCCCTCCATGCTGGGGGAGCTATCGATGTTGCCAGTGCCCTCGAGGACTCCAAAACCTTCGGAGCCCAGGGCTGATTTATTTATTATTTTATATACCGACATTTGATCTGAGATATCACATTGGTTTACATTCAGGTACTGTAGGTATTTCTCTATCCCTAGAGGGCTTACAATCTAAGTTTTGTACCTGAGGCAATGGAGGGTAAAGTGACTTGCCCAGGGTCACAAGGAGTCGGTCCCAGTGAGGAGAAGGGACCCTATGATCCCTGGGGTGACGATTCCACAGACTCGTCCTCGGACTACTCAGAAGGAACTAAAAAATGAAATTTCAGACCTATTAGTAAACATTTGTAACCTATCATTAAAATCATCCATTGTACCTGAAGACTGGAGGATAGCTAATGTAACCCCCATATTTAAAAAGGGCTCCAGGGGAGATCCGGGAAATTACAGACCGGTTAGCCTGACTTCAGTGCCAGGAAAAATAGTGGAAAGTGTTCTAAACCTCAAAATCACAAAACATATAGAAAAACATGGTTTAATGGAACAAAGTCCGCATGGCTTTACCCAAGGCGAGTCTTGCCTCACAAATCTGCTTCACTTTTTTGAAGGAGTTAATAAACATGTGGATAAAGGTGAACCGGTAGATGTAGTGTACTTGGAATTTCAGAAGGCATTTGACAAAGTTCCTCATGAGAGGCTTCTAGGAAAAGTAAAAAGTCATGGGATAGGTGGCGATGTCCTTTCATGGATTACAAACAGGCTAAAAGACAGGAAACAGAGTAGGATTAATGGACAATTTTCTCAGTGGAAGGGAGTGGGCAGTGGAGTGCCTCAGGGATCTGAACTGGGACCCTTACTTTTCAATATATTTATAAATGATCTGGAAAAAAATACAACGAGTGAGGTAATCAAATTTGCAGATGATACAAAATTGTTCAGAGTAGTTAAATCACAAGCAGATTGTGATACATTGCAGGAAGACCTTGTGAGGCTGGAAAATTGGGCATCTAAATGGCAGTTGAAATTTAATGTGGACAAGTGCAAGTTGATGCATATAGGGAAAAATAACCCATGCTATAGTTACACAATGTTAGATTCCATATTAGGTGCTACTACCCAAGAAAGAGATCTAGGCGTCATAGTGGATAACACATTGAAATCATCGCTTCAGTGTGCTGCGGCAGTCAAAAAAGCAAACAGAATGTTGGGAATTATTAGAAAGAGAATGGTGAATAAAACGGAAAATGGTATAATGCCTCTGTATCACTCCATGGTGAGACCGCACCTTGAATATTGTGTACAATTCTGGTCGCCACATCTCAAAAAAGATATAATTGTGATTGCGAAGGTACAGAGAAGGGCTACCAAAATGATAAAGGGAATGGAACAGCTCCCCTATGAGGAAAGACTAAAGAGGTTAGGACTTTTCAGCTTGGAGAAGAGACGGCTGAGGGGGGATATGATAGAGGTGTTTAAAATCATGAGAGGTCTAGAACGGGTAGATGTGAATCGTTTTTTTACTCTTTTGGATAATAGAAAGACTAGGGGGCACTCCATGAAGTTAGCACGTGGCACATTTAAAACTAATCGGAGAAAGTTCTTTTTCACTCAACGCACAATTAAACTCTGGAATTTGTTGCCAGAGGATGTGGTTAGTGCAGTTAGTATAGCTGTGTTTAAAAAAGGATTGGATAAGTTCTTGGACGAGAAGTCCATTACCTGCTATTAATTAAGTTGACTTAGATAATAACCACCGCTATTACTAGCAATGGTAACATGGAATTGACTTAGTTTTTAGGTACTTGCCAGGTTCTTATGGCCTGGATTGGCCACTGTTGGAAACAGGATGCTGGGCTTGATGGACCCTTGGTCTGACCCAGTATGGCATGTTCTTATGACTCCTTTTTGGAGCCCTCCCCTCCGGAAGAGTGGCACCGATCGCCACTCGAGGACTTGTCCTTTGCAGGGTTTGTAAGGGCTATAGCCAAGGCCATTCCCGTTCAGCTCCTTATGGAGGAGGATGTGCATCATAAGATGCTGGAAGTTCTCCAGTTTATCAATGCTTCCAAGGAAATCATGGTGGTTCCGATCCACAATATTTTTAAAGAACTCCTCCTCCACATATGGGAGCACCCCATTTCTGTCTTCCCTGTTAACAGGAAGGCTGATGCCACCTACTTGGTGCAACAGGCCATGGGAGACAGCTCTCCCACCAGTCGGTGGTCATGGAGTCCGCTTTAAAAAAGGCCTGGCACTCCTGTATCCATGCTTTCGCTCTCTGAGACGTGAGCATGGAGCTGGATGCCTTGGGAAGAAAAATCTTCCAAGGTGCCATGCTGGTTGCCCGTATCGCTGCCTACCAGCTTTATATGACCCAGTACAACTGCAGTCTCTGGAAACGAGTCCAAGAATTCGCGAAAGGTCTTGCCCAGCAACAGCAAGAAGCCCTTTCTGCCATTGCCTTGCTGGGTCTGGAGGCGGGAAAACATGAGGTGCGTTCTACCTATGATGTTTTTGAGACGGCAGCCCGTTTAGCCGCTGTGGGCATCGGTGCCGGGAGAATAGCTTGGCTCTGGGCCTCTGATCTCTGGCGGAGGTCCAGGACAGGCTTGCCGACCTCCCCTGTACAGGTGAGAACCTGTTCGTGGATATGGTCTAGGATGCAGTGTCATAGCTGAAGAACCATCATGATACCCTTAAGCAGCTGTCCACTAGTGCCTCAGAAGGACCCTCCTCGGCCTGAAATCAACCAGGCCAGGTTCTTGCAAACCCTTTTATCAGCAGAGGAAATATTATCCTCCGGCCACTCGGACTCGCCTGCCTTGCACTGCTTCCAGTGGTGTCCCCGCCAACAGCGGGCACCTAGACCTCAACCGGCTTCCCAGCAAGTCCCAGCTACAGGCATTTGATTGGTGGCGAGGGAGCATATGTCAGCTGGCTGTATCCCTGATGCCAGATCCCCCAGTTGGTGGCAGGCTCCTCAGCTTTGCCTGTCACTGAGAAAAGATAACATCGGACTGCTGGGTCCTCTCCATCGTCCGCCAGGTACCATCCGCACTTCAGCTGACTCCCAGAGACCCCCATGTCCATTGTGGAGTTCTTCCGCCCATTTGGTCATCCTTCAAATGGAACTCTCTGCCTTCCTTGCAGCGGGCGTGGTGGAACCGGTCCCTTGCCATCAGCAGGGCCAAGGGTTCTATTTGAGGTATTTCCTCATTCTGAAAAAGAATGTTGGCTTGTGCCCTATTTTCTACTCCCTCCACATGATGTATGAAAACCATCTGTCCATATGACTGTTTTGACTCTCTTGTAAATATATTGTACATTAGTTCACAACTATTATAAAGTTTTGTTTTATTTTGTCTCTTGTAATACCTTTTAACTTTAATTTTTATAGTTACTGTTCCATGTAAAGGCTCCACCTACTATTTTTGAGTTAAATGTACACCGATACGATGTGCAAACGGTTGTCGGTAACCGGTAAATCGTTAAATAAATAAATAAATAAATAATTAAAATTCTCGACCTCAGGGCATTGAACAAGTTTCTTGTAAGAGAAAAATTCAAGATGGTTTCTTTGGGCACGCTCTGACGAGGATACTGGCTTTGCTCCCTCGATCTCAAAGAGGCTTATGCACACATTGCGATTGTCTCTGTTTCGTGGTGGGGAGTGCACATTACAAGTACAAAGTGCTGCCCTTTGGGCTGGCATCGGCTCCCTGCGTCTTTACCAAATGCTTAGCAGTGGTGGCTGCCTACCTCAGGCATCGCTCGGTCCATGTGTTTCCATACCTGGACGATTGGCTGGTCAGGAGCAACTCTCGATCAGGAGCCTTGCAAGCTCTGGCTTTGACAGTGAAGACCCTGCAGACTATTATCAACTTCCCCAAGTAGCACCTCTGTCTGTCTCCTCAGCTGGACTTCATCGGCGCCAGGCTGGACATGGCACAAGTAAAAGCTTTTCTACCCAGGGACAGGGCGATTGCCCTCGCCTCGCTGGCTGCCCTCGTCCGCAACAGCTGGAAGGTGCCAGCCCACCTCCTGCTCCACCTACTGGGCTATATGGCGGCCTCTGTCCATGTGACTCCTTTGGTCCACCTCCGCAAGAGGAGCACCCAGTGGGCCTTGCAGTCCCAGTGGCGGCAGGCGTCTCAGGATCTGGAGGCTCCGGTCATTATAATGGGCCCTCTAAGGGTATCTCTGGCCTGTTGGGAAGAACTTTCCAACTTGGAACGAGGACTTCCAGCCCGTTCCATCCCAGGTAACCCTTACCACCGATGGGCTGGGGAGCCCACGCAAATGGCCTCCACATGCAGGGCCTATTGACCGCCACTGAAGCCTGCTGTCAGATAAACTTTCTGGAGCTTCGGGCAATACGATACACCCTCTGGGCATTCGGGGATCAGTTGTCGTCCAAGGAAGATCTGATCCAGCTGGACAACCAGGTCACATCAACAAACAGGGCGGCACAGGCTTGTTCCTCCTATGCCAAGAAGTGGTGCAAGTGTGGAACTGGGCTCTGTTTCAAGACATGTCTCTGCGAGCGACCTGCCTGCCAAGTCACCTCAATGTGCTGGCGGACTGCCTAAGCTGGTCCTTCCAGCCACACGAGTGGTCCCTCAACCCAGCAGTAGTGGCCGAGCTGTTCCGCCGATGGGGTACACCAGATGTGGACCTGTTCACCTCCCCTCACAACCACAAGGTGAGCAGGTTCTACTCCCTGGTAATGGGGACTGACCATCCGGCCTGTGATGCCTTCTCCCTTCATTGGAAAGGCCTCCTGTATGCGTACCCCCCCCCCCCCCCCTCTACTGCTCCTCTCGAAGACTTTGTCGAAGCTTCAGCAGGACAAGGGGAACATGATACTCGTGGTACCTTATTGGCCTAAGCACATTTGCAGGACTTGTTGGTGCGGATGCCCATCCGGCTGGGGATGGCACCCGACCTTATATTGCAGAATCTGGGCACCCTGCACCACCCGAACCTCCTGGCACTGGCCCTCACGGCTTGGATGTTGAGCGTGTTGTCCTCCAGCCTTTGCAGCTCTCGGACTGTTTCCCGTGTCCTGGTAGAGTCCCGGAAACCTTTGACCAGGAAGTCCTACAGCTCAAAGTGGAAATGTTTTTCTAGCTGGTGCGGGGGTCATGGATTAGACCCTTTTCTCATGCTGCCTCCCCCAGCTGCTGGACTACCTGTAGCACCGAGTCAGGGCTCCAGACCAGTTCCGTCAGGGTGCACCTCAGCGCTGTCAGTGCCTATCATCGAGGTGTCGCTGGCATACCTGTTTCTGTCCAACCCTTAGTGGGCCGCTTCGTGCTGGGTTTCCTTCAGCTAAAGCCCCCTCTTTGACCTCAGATAGCATCCTGTGACTTTAACGTTGTCCTGGCACGATTCATGTGGCCTCCTTTCGAGCCACTGCAGTCCTGTGGCCTGAAGTTCCTCATCTGGAAAGTCTTATTCCTGGTGGCGATCACTTGCCGTAACAAGCCAGCTACTCCCCTCTTTGTGAGTGTAAATCCATTTTTCCACATTTCCTCTTGCTGTTGAAGCTTAGAGCGATGTTGGAGTCACAGTAAGCATGTGTATGTTTATTGAATAAGGGTATTGTCTCCAGGCAGTAGCCGTCATTCTGGCGAGTCACCCACTCTTCATTGGCGGCCTCTTGACTTTATGGATCCACAGTGTTTATCCCACGCCCCTTTGAAGTCCTTCACAGTTCTGGTCTTCACCACATCCTCCGGAAAGGCATTCCAGGCGTCCACCACCCTCTCCGTGAAGAAATACTTCCTGACATTGGTTCTGAATCTTCCTCCCTGGAGCTTCAAATCGTGACCCCTGGTTCTGCTGATTTTTTTCCTATGGAACAGGTTTGTCGTTGTCTTTGGATCATTAAAACCTTTCAAGTATCTGAAAGTCTGTATCATATCACCTCTGCTCCTCCTTTCCTCCAGGGTGTACATATTTAGATTCTTCAATCTCTCCTCATACGTCATGCGATGAAGATCCTCCACCTTCTTGGTCGCCCTTCTCTGTACCGCTTCCATCTTGTCTTTGTCTTTTTGTAGATACGGTCTCCAGAACTGAACACAGTACTCCAGGTGAGGCCTCACCAAGGACCTGTACAAGGGAATAATCACTTCCCTTTTCTTACTCGATATTCCTCTCTCTATGCAGCCCAGCATTCTTCTGGCTTTTGCTATCGCCTTGTCGCATTGTTTCGCAGACTTCATATCATTAGACACTATCACCCCAAGGTCCCTCTCCTGCTCCGTGCACATCAGCTTTTCCCCCCCCATCGAATACAGTTCATTTGGATTTCCACTCCCCATATGCATGACTTTGCACTTCTTGGCATTGAATCTGAGCTGCCATATCTTCGACCACTCTTCCAGTTTCCTTAGATCCTGTCTCATTCTCTCCACTCCTTCCGGCGTGTCCACTCTGTTGCTGATCTTTGTGTCATCCGCAAAAAGACAAACCTTACCTTCTATCCCGTCCGCAATGTCGCTCACAAAGATATTGAACAGGACCGGTCCCAACACCGATCCTTGCGGTACACCACTTAAAACCGCTCTCTCTTCAGAGAAGGTTCCATTTACCATCACACATTGTCTTCTGTCCGTCAGCCAATTTGCAATCCAGGTCACCACCTCGGCCCTCACTCCTAAGCTTCTCGTTTTATTCACCAGTCTCCTGTGCGGAACCGTATCAAAAGCTTTGCTGAAATCCAAGTATATGATATCAAGCGCTCTTCCTCGATCCAATTCCTTGGTTACCCAGTCAAAAAAGTTAATCAGATTTGTCTGACAGGATCTTCCCCTGGTGAATCCATGTTGCCTCTGGTCCATCAATTCTTCGGACTGTAGATAGTTCACTATTCTCTCTTTCAGCAGTGACTCTATTACTTTTCCCACCACCGAAGTGAGGCTAACCGGTCTGTAGTTGCCAGCCTCCTCCCTGTTCCCACTCTTGTGAAGCGGGACCACCACCGCTCTTCTCCAATCACTCGGCACCACTCCCGTTTCTAGGGATCTATTGAACAGGTCACACAGCGGAGCTGCCAGAACATCTCTGAGCTCCCTCAATATCCTTGGATGAATCCCATCAGGCCCCATGGCTTTGTCCACTTTCAGGTTCTTTAGCTCTTCCCACACATTTTCTACTGTAAAAGGATTTTCATCCATTCCACTTCCCTCCAGTTTCTTGTTGTGTAGAGATGGTCCTTCTCCAGGGTCTTCTTTAGTGAACACAGAGCTGAAGTATTCGTTTAATATTTCTGCCATTTCTTCGTCTCTCTCCACACATTGATCATTACCTTTCAATTTCACTATACCACTTTGGACCTTTCTCTTTTCGCTGATGTATCTGAAAAATGTTTTGTCACCATTTTTTATCTCCTTGGCAATCCTCTCTTCTGCTTGACTTTTTGCCAACTTGATTAATTTCTTTGTCTCCCTCAGTTGATACAAATATTCTTCTTTGTGCTCCTTCCTTTGGGATCTTTTATATTTCTTGAATGCTATTCTTTTAGCTTTAATTTTGTCAGCCACCTCCTTTGAGAACCAAATAGGTTTCAATTTTCTTTTGCTTTTCTTTACATTTCTAACATATAGAGCAGTTGCCTTGGTGATTGCTCCTTTTAGATTGGTCCACTGTTGATCCACATCTCTCTCGTTCTCACATCCTTTAAGTTCTTCCTCCAGGTACTTCCTCATTTCCTCGAAGTCTGTGTTTTTGAACTGTAAAACTTGGGTCTTTGTGGTTCTTTTCCCTATTCTTTTAGTGATATTAAACCATACAGTTTGATGATCACTACTGCTGAGGTGGGCTCCCACCTGGACATCTGAGACATTATCTGCATTAGTGAGCACTAAGTCGAGTATAGCTCCTTCTCTCGTGGGTTCCAACACCATTTGTTTGAACAAAGATACTTGCATGGCATCCACTATCGCTCTACTATTTTTAGTTTCTGCAGATGGGATTTTCCAGTCTACATCTGGCATATTAAAGTCACCCACGATCACCACTTCTCCCTTCTTACCTATCTTATGGATGTCTTCAACCAGATCTCTGTCCAGCTCTTCCTTTTGGTTTGGAGGCCTGTAAACCACTCCAATATAAATGGACGCTCCGTCATCTTTTTTAGGTCGAGCCATAGAGCTTCTTCCTTACCCCAACTTCCTTGTAGCTCAGATGCTTGGATGTTGTTTCTAACATAAAGAGCCACACCTCCCCCTTTTCTATCCTCTCTGTCCTTCCTTAACAAGTTGTAGCCTGGTATTGTTGTATCCCATTCATGAGATTCTGTGAACCATGTTTCTGTGATAGCAACAATGTCCAATTCTGCCTCAGTCATTAGGGCCTGCAGATCTGGGATTTTATTTCCCAAACTATGAGCATTTGTGGTCATAGCCTTCCAGGTACTCTCTTTAAGATTATTGCTTTTCCTGGACTCCTTATAAGATAGTAGTTGAGATTTGTTATTCACTTCACTCTTTCTTTTTGTAGTTGTGCCACTGTTGACAGAGTTATTCATCTCAATTAGATTTTTCTTTTGGTTATGGATCTTGAAATACTGCATGCATTGTATTTTCTCTCTCTTTGCTGGTAACACTTCAATGTTTTTTCTCAAGAACTTCTTCAGTTTTTAATATAGAGAAGGCTTGTTGTTCTTTTTGCATTTGGTACATTGTGTGTCTCCTCATCACAGGTCTAATTCTACCAGAGCCCACTGTAATCCTGGATTGTAAAGAATTTCTTAATGACCTGTTTGAGTGGGGGGGTATACCTCTTGGCTGCCCATCTGTCAAGAATGGGTGACTGTGGGGCCTACCTGAGCCTACTGAATCTCCTTTTCTTGACTCCTGGCTTTTCTGTGATATTGGGGAATTATTTTCTGAGTAATGCAATGTGGGTGTATTACTTTTAATTGAAGCTAATTGATCTTTAATCTCAGTCAGCTCCTTTTTCAAGGAAGAGAGTTGTGCACAAATTGGGCAAGCCCTAAGTTTCCAGATGACTTCCCTGACAATAAATGCTCCACAATGGTTACATTGGATAGTCCTCATTTTGATAAATTTATCTGATGGATAACACCTAAGGAACAACTAAATTACCAATTTATCCTGTTTCCAATTGTGGATAGGTAGACTATATTAGAACAACCAACCTAGGGGTGGGTGGGTAGAGGGGCAGGGTGGGAGGGAAGCAGACAGAATAGCAAAATTAAAGCTATGTAAAAAGGCTTAATGTAAAGAAATCTTAGCTTTGCCAAGAAAGTTGTAGTCTCTCCTCTCTCATTCAAGCAGACTGACTAGAGCTGGCCTGATCACCTTCTATGATGCACAAGTCACCTGTGAAGTGTCTTGTTAAAAACTCCCTCTTTTTTTTTTTTGGTATATTTTGGTATATTGGTATATTCTTCCGCGATCATGTGGTCTTGCTTACGCATCCTAAGTTTTTTCCCAAGGTCATGTCTGATTTCCATTTCAATCAGTCCATCGTTTTACCCACCTTTTTTTCCGAGGTTTCATTCCCACCCAGGGGAACGAGCGCTTCATACCCTGGACTGCAAAAGGTCTTTGGCGTTCTACCTGGATCGCACAGACAGTCACAAACAGTCTGCCCAGCTCTTCATGTCCTTTGACTCCAACAGGCTGGGAGTAGCGGTGGGCGAGCAGACCTTGTCCAACTAGCCTTCTGCTATGTGCAGGTGGGCCTTCAGTTAGCCAGCAGAGTAAAGGCTCACTCTGTGCGGGCTATGGAACATCGGTGGCTCATTCGTGTGCAGTCCCTGTCGTTGAAATTTGCTGAGCTGCAACCTGGAATTCTCTTCACACGTTTACGGCCCATTACTGGCTAGATATGGATGGCTGTCAGGACAGTGCCTTTGGTCAGTCCTTCCTACGTAATCTGTTCCAGTCTTGAACCCAAATCTTGTTGCATCGTGCTCTTGTGGGACCCAGACTGCCCCTGTTCACCCACAGTGCTGCAGTTGTGTTGTGCCCGTTGGTACCTTGTTTGGTCACTGTTGATCTCTCTAGTTGAATGGGGCAGTCTGGAGCTTTATACTCACCCACATGTGAGGACTACCATCCTGCTTGTCCTAGGAGAAAGCGCAGTTGCTTACCTGTAACAAGTGTTCTCCTACGACAGCAAGATGTTAGTCCTCAGGAATTCCGCCCACCTCCCCACGATATTGGGTTCACCTTCGGTTTGTTGTTTTATTTTTCACTCATATTTTTGGCTATGTTACGAGACTGAAGGGGGACCTCGTGTGGACGCACAGATAGTAGCAGGCTGGGCATGCTCAGTCTGCTGGTCAAAGCTTCTAGAAAGTTTGACAAAAGTTTTCCGTGCTGGGCTCCATCGGATGATGTCACCCACATATGAGGACTAACATCCTGCTGTCCTAGGAGAACACCTGTTAAAGGTAAGCAACTGTGCTATCAGAAGATATGTCTGCCTGTAATAAGTAATTGATAGAAACTCATCTTTATTAATTGAAAGGATTGTTCCTTCCTAGAGATGCAGACTTGCTACAGTTATAGTGTGTATGTGACATATTTTATTTATTATATGAAGCTGTTGCAGCTGAGAAAAATAAAATTGACTTTCAAGCGCTGCATAAAATCTGGAATCCTGCACATCATTCTGCATCCCGGGAGCCGGGACTGCAGCCTCTCTCTTCTATTCGTTGTACAATATGGTCACCCTAGCCTTCCAGATGAGCTAATTTTATATTCACTAATTCTGTTTGCTCTTATAAGGGAGCAAACAGATTTAGTGAATCCCCGTGGCTGCTGTCACCTTTTGGGTTTTAATGCCACCATTGTCTGTGATCATTTTTCAATTTTGTGATCTTAACCTCATCATTTTATGGACTTTTCATATGTTTTGCTAATTGATTTGAAGTGGTTTGGCTATCGCAGGACATTCTAGAATTTTTGGAGGTGATTTTTTGATGAGGCTTGTTATGTCATAAGAGGTAAAGCTTTCCTCCTGAAGGATAGCAGAATGAGATCAATATTCAAAGCCATTTACCTGGCTAAATAGAGATTTTCCCTAGTAAAGGGATTTGCCTGAAAATTGCCCACCTTGGGGCAGGTGGAAAGCATTTGCGGGGTTCATGAAAAGCACGCTTCTAGCTGTGCTGAAAAGGCGTGTTCCTCGGGGTGGGAGTGGGTTCAGGGCAGGGACGTGCTTGGCATTCTCAGTTTTAACTTCCTGCCCCGCCACTAGCGCGCATAGGAGTGCACAGTGCGTGGGTGCTGTCAGTGCACTTTTCACCCGCACAGAGTCCTTATAAATGACGTGTGGTACACAGCGGGAGGAGCTACCCCACCACCACGCTTTTATTTTCAGAACTTGAAGGAGTTTCTCAAGTGCACCATTAGTGGTTGTGTTATCTTTTATTCCACCATCACAGCAAAGATAGGAAAAGGTTGTTGTACTTTGCCTTTCAGTGCCTCCTCTTCACTTTTTGGACATCTCTCTTGGTATGAAAATGATTCCTAAAGAATATAGTCTCTGTGAGAAGTGTAAGGCACCGTTACCTTAAGTAATCTTGCTCCATTAAACAAGGAAAAATATTGTGCCAGTCCAATGAAAATGTGTCCTTAGTGAGCAAACCCAAGTAAGTTTGATGTAGAATGTAGCACTGCGATGGGAAAAACTCCATGGGGCAAAAGTGAAGCAGACGTGGAAGAAGAGTGAAAGGGAATTGGCACATAGAGAGAGGTCAGGTGTTTGGAATAAATGTATTTTTCCTGCTGTAGTCCACTGGTGCGTGTGGGTTGGCACTTGCCAAGTCTTGTTTGAGAATGTGGTGCTTCCCTAGGGAACGTGATGAGCCTGGCACGGAAGGGCTGATCTCCACTGGTGAATCTCCTGCTGCTGTTAAAGTTCTCTCCATCATTGCTAATTTGTGTTCTTTTCTTTCTCTGTCTAGGTCCCTGCTGATGGAAATGCTGGCTTATTGGCAGAGCCCCAGGTGGCCATGTTCTGTGGCAAACTTAATATGCACATGAATGTTCAGAATGGGAAATGGGAATATGACGCCTCTGGAACCAAGAGCTGCATCGGGACCAAGGAAGGAATTCTGCAGTACTGCCAGGAGGTCAGGACCTGCGTTAGCACTTATATTCATTCATGTCCTATATGGATTGACTTTATGCTTGCAGGGCAGGCGATGGAAGAGCAGATCACATCTTTGATGCCATAAATACAGTAAAAAACATAAGACGTGCCATGCTGGATGAGACCAAAGGTCCAATGAGCCCAGTAACCTGTTTCTGACAGTAGCCAGCCTGGGTCACAACTACCCAGCAGATCCCAAAAACTAGATCCAGTTCCTTGTTGCTCACTCCCAGGGATAAGCAGTGGATTTCCTCAAATACACTTAGCTAATACCTGCTTATGAACTAGTCTAACCTGCTCTTAATCCCTGCAGATCTAGAGGCTGTAACCAAATCTTCCAGCAACAAATTCCACAGTTTAATTGTGCACTGAGTGAAAAAATACCTTGTCCCATTTGTTTTAAATCTGTGACCTGCTAGCTTCATGGGGTGAGCAGAATGCCACAGTACTCAAGGTATGATCACACCACAGATGTGTACAGAGGCATTATCATATTCAAAGTTTCATTTTTGTTACTTTCTGAATAATATATAACATTCTTTTGCTTACTTGATCTATGCTACTGAAGATTTCAATGTAACTAAATACAGAAACTCAGAATTCGGTATACATATAGTTAGGACTGTTTCCCTATGTGCATCACTTTGCACTTGTCCAAATTTTAATTTTATCTGCTATTTAGATGCCCAGTTTCCCTGTCTTGGAAGGTCCTCCTGCTATACCTCCACTACAAGCCAGTCGATGTTCCTCCAAATGTTTACATCCTTCTCTTTCCTCTTCACTCCTGTATGTATATACTTAGCGCTATGAGTAACACAGATGTAGAATTGAACTTCTGGAGCTTGCTTTGAGCTCTTTTATTGGCAAAGTTTATAATAAATAAACAATGATGATGATCCTGGGAGGTGTATTGTAGTTCCAGGGATGCAGTAAAGTTATTTCAAGAATCTGAATGAGTTTCTTCTGAATGAAGTGACATACAGTAGGTGTTACTAATTGCCATGTGGATTTTTGTATACTATGTAGTACTTTGTGGATATGATTTTATTTAACATAGTAACATTGTAATGATGACTGAAAAGGACCAAATAGTCCAGCCAGTCTGCCAAGCAAGCTTCTTAAGGTAGTATGTGCCATGCCATGCAAGTTACCCTCATGTTTCTCTTAAGGGTGGTAACTGCCACTCTATGCACTTATCCCCAAGCCTTATGATAAGGGTAGTAATATTTACAATCAAAACCAAGCAGCTGTCAAACCCATAAAAAATTACTGCTAGCAACATGTTTACTGGAAAATTCGTAAATGTTCACACAATGCTATTTGACCTGCTTTGCTTTTGGACTTGGCCATAGAAGCTGTCCTGTGCTTTTTCCCTTATGTCTACGTATCAGTACCCAAGACCGTAAAAAGTCAGGGCCCATGTTGGATGTCATCTGAATCCAATTCCCCTTTTTCCCCACAGCTGACAAAGCAGAGAGTAATGCTGCAGTTGCGTCAAAATCATCAAGACTTATTGAAACAAAGACACATAGAAATGAGAGCAGAAAAGGACCAATGGTCCATCCAGTCTGCCCAGCAAGATTATGGTAGTATCTGCCACACCATGCAGGTTACCCCCATGCTTATCAGTTTCCCAGACCATAAACATCAGGGTCCTTGTTGCTTGCTGTCTGAATCCAATTCCCCTTTACCCTTTGCTATGGAAACAGAGAGCAATGTTGGAGTTGCATCAAAAGTTTATCTCCATGCTTATTTGTTCCCCAGACGGTAAAAGCTGGGGCCTTCGTTGGTTGTTGTCTGAATCCAATTCCCCTTTTCCCCCTGCTGTTGAAGCTGAGAGCAATGATTGAGTTGCATCAACTATCAAGGCTTATTGGTTAAGGGTAGTAACCCTTATTGGTTAAGGGTAGTAACCACTGCATCAGAAAGTTACCCTCATGCACTCTTTTCTTCATTTCCAACCTCTAGCCTTTAGGGATCCAAGGTGTTTATCCCATGCCTCTGAATTCTTTGACTATTTTTGTCTTCACCACCTCCTCCAGAAGGGCATTGCACCCTCTCCATGAAGAAATATTTCCTGATGTTGGTTCTAAGTCATCCCCCCTGGAGTTTCATTTCATGTCCCTTATTTCTACTGTTTCTTTTCCAATGGAAAAGGTTCAAAGTTTGTGCATCATTAAAACTTTCCGATATCGGAAGATCTGTATCATATCTCCCCTGCACCTCATCTCTTCCAGGGTATACATATTTAGAACCTTCAGCCTCTCTTCATAAGTTTTCGAATACAGACCCCACACTATTTTGGTCACCCTTCTCTAGACTGCCTCCATTCTGTCTCTATTATTTTTGAGATATGGGCTCCAGAACTGAACACAGTACTCCAGGTGAGGCCAGCTAACTCTAGTTGTACCGTAGGGCTGTCCTAAAGTTACCCGGATAAGTATATCCATCTAATTTAAGATAGCCAGTTAAATTCAGGGGTGCTGCCATGCTCCTGAATATCCCAGTTAAGTTAGCCGGATAGGTGTATCTAGCTAAGTTAACAGCTGCTGTGTGGCTGAATATTGGCCCTGAAATGCTTTGAACAAGTTGTAGAGGAAGGCAATAGAAACAGATCTGTAGCTGACCTCTATAAAGTACCAGAAGGTCGAGGACATAAGAACATAAGAAATTGCCATGCTGGGTCAGACAAAGGGTCCATCAAGCACAGCATCCTGTTTCCAACAGAGGCCAAACCAGGCCACAAGATCCTGGCAATTACCCAAACACTAAGAAGAACCCATGCTACTGATGCAATTAATAGCAGTGGCTTTTCCCTAAGTAAACTTGATTAATAGCTGTTAATGGACTTCTCCTCCAAGAACTTATCCAAACCTTTTTTGAACCCAGCTACACTAACTGCACTAACCACATCCTCTGGCAACAAATTCCAGAGCTTTATTGTGCGTTGAGTGATAAAGAATTTTCTCCGATTAGTCTTAAATGTGCTACTTGCTAACTTCATGGAATGCCCCCTAGTCCTTCTATTATTCAAAAGTGTAAATAACCGATTCATGTCTACTCGTTCAAGACCTCTCATGATCTTAAAGACCTCTATCATATCCCACCTCAGCCGTCTCTTCTCCAAGCTGAACAGCCCTAACCTCTTCAGCCTTTCCTCATAGGGGAGCTGTTCCATCCCCTTTATCATTTTGGTTGCCCTTCTCTGTACCTTCTCTATCGCAACTATATCTTTTTTGAGATGCAGCGACCAGAATTGTACACAGTATTCAAGGTGCGGTCTCACCATGGAGCGATTATAGAGGCATTATTACATTTTCCGTTTTATGAACCATTCCCTTCCTAATAATTCCTAACATTCTGTTTGCTTTTTTGACTGCTTCAGCACACTGAACCGACGATTCTAAAGTATTATCCACTATGATGCCTAGATCTTTTTCCTGGGTAGTAGCTCCTAATATGGAACCTAACATCGTGTAACTACAGCAAGGGTTATTTTTCCCTATATGCAACACCTTGCACTTGTCCACATTAAATTTCATCTGCCATTTGGATGCCCAATCTTCCAGTCTTGCAAGGTCCTCCTGTAATATATCACCATCCACTTGTGATTTAACTACTCTGAATAATTTTGTATGATCCGCAAAATTGATAACCTCACTCGTCTTATTCCTTTCCAGATAATTTATATATATATTGAAAAGCACCAGTCCAAGTACAGATCCCTGAGGCACTCCACTGTTTACCCTTTTCCACTGAGAAAAGACCATTTAATCCTACTCTCTGTTTCCTGTCTTTTAACCAGTTTGTAATCCACGAAAGGACAACGCCTCCTATTCCATGACATTTTAGTTTTCTTAGAAGCCTCTCATGAGGGACTTTGTCAAACACCTTCTGAAAATCCAAATACACTACATCTATCGGTTCACCTTTATCCACATGTTTATTAACCCCTTCAAAAAAATGAAGCAGGTTTGTTAGGCAAGACTTCGTTGGGTAAATCCATGTTGACTGTGTTCCATTAAACCATGTCTTTCTATATGCTCTACGATTTTGATCTTCAGAATAGTTTCCACAATTTTTCCTGACACTGAAGTCAGGCTCACTGGTCTATAGTTACCCGGATTGTCCCTGGAGCCTTTTTTTAAATATTGGGGTTACATTGGCCGCCCTCTAGTCTTCAGGTACAATGGATGATTTTAATGATAGGTTACAAATTTTAACTAATAGATCAGAAATTTCATTTTTCAGTTCCTTCAGTACCCTAGGATGCATACCATCTGGTACAGGTGATTTGCTACTCTTTAGTTTGTCAATCTGGCCTACTACATCTTCCAGGTTCACAGTGATTTTGTTCAGTTCGTCTGACTCATCACCCCTTGAAAACCATCTCCGGAACGGGTATCTCCGTAACATCCTCATTAGTAAACATGGAAGCAAAGAATTCATTTAGTCTTTCTGCAATGGCCTTATCTTCCCTAAGAGCCCCTTTGACCCCTCGGTCATCTAATGGTCCAACCGACTCCCTCCCAGGTTTCTTCGGATTTATTTTAAAAAGTTTTTATTATGAGTTTTTGCCTCTATAATCAACTTCATTTCAAATTCTCTCTTCGCCTGTCTTATCAATATTTTACACTTAACTTGACAATGCTTATCCTATTTTCTTCAGATGGATCCTTCCAATTTTTGAAGGATGTTTTTTTGGCTAAAATAGCCTCTTTCACATCACCTTTTAACCATGACGGTAATTGTTTTGCCTTCCTTCCACCTTTCTTAATGTGTGGAATACATATGGACTGAGCCTCTAGGATTGTATTTTTAAACAATGTACTTGCCTGTTGAACACTTTTAACCTTTGCAGCTGCACCTTTCAGTTTTTATTTTCCTCAGTTTATCAAAGTTTCCCTTTTGAAAGTTTAGTGTTAGAGCTGCAGATTTACTTATTGTCCCCCTTCCAGTTATTAGTTTAAATTTGATCATGTTATGATCACTGTTGCCAAGTGGCCCCACCACCGTTACCTCTCTTTCCAAATCCTGCGTTCCACTAAGAATTAAATCTAAAATAGCTCCCGCTCTTCTTGGTTCCTGAACCAATTGCTCCATGAAGCAGTCATTTATTACATCCAGGAACTTTGTCTCTAGCAAGTCCTGATGTTACATTTACCCAGTCAATATTGGGGTAGTTGAAATCATCCAAAAGTAACGTGCAAGGAAAAAGTTTCAGTTCCACCACGGTATATAATAGAAATTTTTAGTTTTTATTCTTACAGTCAGTAGAAATCGGCAACTCCACGTTAGTATATATAACGTGGAGTTGCCGATATATAACGTGGAGTTGCCGATTTCTACTGACTGTAAGAATAAAAACTAAAAATTTCTATTATATACCGTGGTGGAACTGAAACTTTTTCCTTGCACGTTACTTTTGGATACTTGCTTAGTGCAAGGCTTGCTTCTGTGTATTTTCTGGTAGTTGAAATCACCCATTATTATTGCACTGCCAAATTGGTTTGCTTCCCTGATTTCTCTTAGCATTTCATCATCTGTCTGACCATTTTGTCCAGGTGGAAGGTAGTATACTCCTATCACTATACTCTTACCCAACACACATGGGATTTCTACCCATATAGATTCTACTGAGCATTTAATCTCTTTTATGATCTTTATCCTTTTGGACTCTATACTCTCCCGGACATAAAGTGCTACACCCCCACCAAGTTGATCCTCCCTATCATTGCGATATAATTTGTACCCTGATATAGCACTTTCCCATTGGTTATCCTCCTTCCACCAAGTCTCTGTGATGCCAGTTATGTCAATCTCATCATTTGCTGCTATACACTCTAACTCTCCCATCTTCTCAGACTTCTAGCATTGGCATACAGACATTTCAAAGTGTGTTTTTTGTTTGTATTAGTAACCTGCTTTTCAGTTGTTAGGGATAATTCGGAAATCATTAGCTTCAGTGATTTTTTTTACATATAGGCACATGGACTTTGTTTGCTTTTAATGGAACCTCTCTGATGGGATGCCCTACCTCTCCTGTTTCATTAGTATCCTTCAAGGATACATTTCTCCGAACCATGCACTGCTGAGTGACTGTCGGCTTTCCTCCTTGTTCTAGTTTAAATGCTGCTCTATTTCCTTTTTGAAAGTTAGTGCCAACAGCTTGGTTCCACTGTGGTTAAGGTGGAGTCCATCTTTTCGGAAAGGTCTCCCTTTCCCCAAAAGTTTCCCCAGTTCCTTACAAAGCTGAATCCCTCTTCCCTGCAACATCGTCTGATCCACCCATTGAAACTCTGGAGCTCTGCCTGCCTCTGGGGACCTGCACGTGGAACAGGAAGCATTTCAGAGAATGCCACCCTGGAGGTTCTGGATTTCAACTTCCTACCTAAAATCCTAAATTTGGCTTCCAGAACCTCTCTCCCACATTTTCCTATGTCGTTGGTGCTCACGTATACCACGACAGCCGGCTCCTCCCCAGCACTGTCTATAATCCTATCTAGGTGACACATGAGGTCTGCCATCTTTGCACCAGGCAGGCAAGTTACCAGGCGGTCCTTGCGTCCACCAGCCACCCTGCTATCTACATTTCTAATAATCGAATCACCAATTATGATGGCCGGCCAAACCCTTCCCTCCTGGGCAGTAGCCCTGGGAGACTTGTCCTCAGTGTGAGAGGACAATACATCACTTGGAGAGCAGGTCCTTGCTACAGGATCACGTCCTGCTACACCAGGGTGATGTTCTCCTACTGGGAGACCTTTCTGATCCAAGGCAGCACTGGGGCTGCCAGACTGGATTTGGGATTTGGCTCCTATGTCCCTGAAGGTCTCATCAATATACATCTCTGTCTGCCTCAGCTCCTCCAAGTCTTCTACTCTAGCCTCCAGAGATCGGACTCATTCCCTGAGAGCCAGCAGCTCTTTGCACCAAGTGCACACATACAATCTCTCACTGGTGGGTAAAAAATCATACATGTGACACTCAATGCAAAAGACTGGAAAGCCCCCCTCTTGCTGCCTTCATCTTAGTTTTATTCAGTTCCTAATTAAGTTTAGGATACTAAGGGAGTTGGAATGAGAGTACTGTAAATTTACAGGTGAATTTACTAATTAATCAGCTAGTGTCGTACAAGGGGATGATTAAACTTTCGATAAGGGCTGGTACAATAGTATGATTTAGATAAGACCCTGATTGATTTTTAATGAGAAAGTGTCTCGTGCCTAAAAATCAAGGGTTGAGTGGTGGTGGGAAAAGTAATGGAGTCACTGCTGAAAGAGAGAATAGTGAACTATCTACAGTCCGGAGAATTGATGGACCAGAGGCAACATGGATTCACCAGGGGAAGATCCTGTCAGACAAATCTGATTGACTTTTTTGACTGGGTAACCAAGGAATTGGATCGAGGAAGAGCGCTCGATATCATATACTTGGATTTCAGCAAAGCTTTTGACACGGTTCCGCACAGGAGACTGGTGAATAAAACGAGAAGCTTGGGAGTGAGTGCCGAGGTGGTGACCTGGATTGCAAATTGGTTGACGGACAGAAGACAATGTGTGATGGTAAATGGAACCTTCTCTGAAGAGAGAGCGGTTTTAAGTGGTGTACCGCAAGGATCGGTGTTGGGACCGGTCCTGTTCAATATCTTTGTGAGCGACATTGCGGATGGGATAGAAGGCAAGGTTTGTCTTTTCGCGGATGACACTAAGATCTGCAACAGAGTGGACACGCCGGAAGGAGTGGAGAGAATGAGACGGGATCTAAGGAAACTGGAAGAGTGGTCGAAGATATGGCAGCTGAGATTCAATGCCAAGAAGTGCAAAGTCATGCATATGGGGAGTGGAAACCCGAATGAACTGTATTCGATGTGGGGGGAAAGGCTGATGTGCACGGAGCAGGAGAGGGACCTTGGGGTGATAGTGTCTAATGATATGAAGTCTGCGAAACAATGCGACAAGGCGATAGCAAAAGCCAGAAGAATGCTGGGCTGCATAGAGAGAGGAATATCGAGTAAGAAAAGGGAATTGATTATTCCCTTGTACAGGTCCTTGGTGAGGCCTCACCTGGAGTACTGTGTTCAGTTCTGGAGACCGTATCTACAAAAAGACAAAGACAAGATGGAAGCGGTACAGAGAAGGGCGACCAGGAAGGTGGAGGATCTTCATCGGATGACGTACGAGGAGAGATTGAAGAATCTAAATATGTACACCCTGGAGGAAAGGAGGAGCAGAGGCGATATGATACAGACTTTCAGATACTTGAAAGGTTTTAATGATCCAAAGACAACGACAAACCTTTTCCTAAGGAAAAAAATCAGCAGAACCAGGGGTCACGATTTGAAGCTCCAGGGAGGAAGATTCAGAACCAATGTCAGGAAGTATTTCTTCACGGAGAGGGTGGTGGATGCCTGGAATGCCCTTCCGGAGGATGTGGTGAAGACCAGAACTGTGAAGGACTTCAAAGGGGCGTGGGATAAACACTGTGGATCCATAAAGTCAAGAGGCCGCCAATGAAGAGTGGGTGACTCGCCAGAATGATGGCTACTGCCTGGAGACAATACCCTTATTCAATAAACGTACACATGCTTACTGTGACTCCAACATCGTTCTAGCTTCAACAGCAAGAGGAAATGTGGAATTAAAGGATCTGCACTCACAAAGGGGGGAGTAGCTGGCTTGTTACGGCGGTTACTACCCCAAACCAAATAAGCCTGTTACTTCAATTTCTATGCATATACAGCATAGTTCTCTGCTTCAACGGCAGGGGAGAAGAAAAAACTGATACTACACACATCCAGCAGAGCTCTCTGCTTCAACGGCAGGGGAGAAGAAAAAAGGGTTCACACTCACAAAGCGGGGAGTAGCTGGCTTGTACGGCGGTTACTACCCCAAACCAAATGTGCCTGATACTTCACTTTCGATGCATATCCAGCATGGCTCTCTGCTTCAACAGCATGGGAGAAGAATAAACTGATACTTCAAGCATATCCAGCATAGCTCCCTGCTTCAACGGCAGGGGAGAAGAAATACAACCAATAAGGGCTGTATAACATAGTCTGAGTAAAACAAGCATGGGTGTAGCTTGCTTATTGCGGCGGTTACTACCCCTACTACCCTTAACTAATCAAGCTAGATATTTCACTTGGATGCAGCTCCATCACTGCTTTCTACATTAATGGTGGGGGTGGAAGGGAAATAGAACCAAGAGCTAAGAGAAACAGATAAGTATGAGAGAAAAAATTGTGTGAAGCTTGCTGGGCAGACTGGATGGGCCGTTTGGTCTTCTTCTGCCGTCATTTCTATGTTTCTATGTTTCTATAATTAACTATCTCTGGCTTGCTTATTACCTCAGACACACACAAACTCTAAAGAATATATCCCTTAATTTTACTTTTCACCAAACTTTTATAAACCCCAAAATTTCTGAAAGCTATACTTACCAATCCTCTTTAACCACCGTTAAATTAATCTTCACTCAGTTAATGGAAGGGTTTGAGCTTCCGGTCCTCCTCTACTGCAAAGGGTACGGGGCCTCTGGAAGCTGGGGCTGTGGAAGTCAATCCCTGGATCGCTTGCGGTGACCTCTGGACTCTTCTCCCGGGGGATGCTGGGAGCAGTATGCAGATGAGCCTTCCGGTCCTCTACTGCAAAGGGTGCGGGGCCTCTGGAAGCTGGGGCTGTGGAAGTCAATCCCTGGATCGCTTGCAGTGACCTCTGGATTCCTCTCCCGGGGGATGCTGGGAGCAGTATGCAGATGAGCCTTCCGCTCCTCCTCTACTGCAAAGGGTGCGGGGCCTCTGGATCATCATATGAAATTCAAAAGGAATGTGAGAGAATTTCATGGAGAGAGTGGTGGACCTCTGGAACAGACTCCCCGACCATGCCAGACTTCAAGCAAACATAGATCAAACAGAAAGAGTGGTGAGAGAGAGAGGACACAAGATACAGAGCAGGATCTAAATGGGCAAACTGAGCAGAGCTAACACTCCTCATCTGCTAAATCTTCTAAGCTTCTTTGTAATATCAGTCCTCATCCATTTTCAGTTACCTCAATTTTCTGTTATTGTTAAAATTCTCTATTATGGTCTTTTGAGGTTTTGTACAATCATCTGAAGGCCTTCTGAAAAGACCAGAGATTTGTGTAGGGTAGTGAATAATGATGCAGAAGAGCATGCTGTCCTGTATGACTTTTACCTTGCACCTGTCATCAGCTGCCCTAGATAAAAGGATGCACGTGCAGCTTGTGTGGAAAATGTGTTTTCAATGAGCTCTTGTGTGCTAACTGCTGGCATTAGGGAGCCCCTGGATATGGCATCAAAGCAACCTGCTGTTTCCTGTCTACATGGTGTCACACCCATAAGGAAAAGAATGCCGGCAACTATTAATTCAGCCTGTAAATCAGGAGGAGAGTATTTACTGTACTTACTCCTCCAGAGCGAGGCATTTCTTTTAGTGAAATGAAAATACACATAATTACCAAGTCATTTAGTGCTGTATTTCTGCATTTCACCTACCTCCCCTCCTTTTTCTCATCTGAGAAATGAGTATGTGACAGAATTATTTTTACAGCTTACTTCTTTGTGATGTTTTACTTTTGTGTGGAAAGCACTTTTACAGCCTTAGAAGTATATTTCATTAAAAGCTGGAGTGGTAAGATCCCATTCTTTAAAAGAAAAGCACCTTTCTTTCATAGAAGAAATAGTCAGGACATTGGACATAAGTCATGCCCTTCTTTAGGATGGGATACTCCATGACATTTAGATATCATGTGCCCCAACACTTCTCTGTCCTGTGTGACGGGTCTCAAAATTCTTCAGGGTTGATGCTCTCTCTTTCCACACTGAGGTACTGATCACAGTTATCTTGTCACTGCTTCACTGTTTCATGCAGAAGTAATGGGAACAAACATCTCATTACTAACCAAAGTGACAGAAATGTGAGTTTCGAGCAGAAGTATATGAAAAGTCCCACCGCTGTCAATTGATAGCAGAAGAGAGATGTCCAAGATGGCCAGATGTGGAGCTCCCCAGACTGTTCTGCTGCCATTATGCTCTCGGAAGGCTGCAGTTCTTCTCAGATCCAGGATTAAAGTTTTCATCTGCTCCTCCAGTCACTTGTCTCTGTCTCAAGCATGCCTAAATCTGAACCTTTTGGACTGACTTTTCAGAGCCATTTGCACTGTTAGAAAATAACGCAAGGCTTTGTGCTTGTAAAAGTACTCCTGCAACCCGACTACAAAAACACTTTTACATAAACTGTCAATAGGACTTCCGGAGGTAGGGGGGAATTTGGAAATTAGGCATGTACGTTTTCAAAGTTTACCTGCACAAGTTATGCCTTCTGAAGTGGAGGTGTAAATTTGTGTGAGTTAAATCTGTGCAGGTACTGGGCCAATAACCCAAACATTTCCAAAGCAAATTAATGTGCATAGATTCTATTCAGGGTAAAGTCTGTACACACTTCACTTGAATACACACAGTTGTAAAACTACAGTATTAGTCTGTAATGAGCTCTCACAGAAGCGCAGAATATGATGGCGGATAAAGACTGACTCATCCAGCTGTGGAGTGCAGACAGATGTGTGGTTTCATAAACTGCTCTACTGTTGGCTGAAGTTGGATTTTGCAGACAGCTCATGCTAACTACAGAACCAACAAACCTGGAAAGGGAAGGAGGTTGGGGAAGCTCTGAATATGCTGACAGCAGTGAAAGAGGAATTGGAAACATTTAAACTGCAGGCTGTACAAGATGTGCACTTGTTGAAACCTTTTATTTATTTATTTATTTATTTATTTATTTAATTAAATAATTAATTAATTAAGCGATTCTTCTATACCGATAGCCGTTTGCACATAGTATCGGTTTACATATAACCAATAACAATTAGGCAGAGCCTTGGAACAATTAGGCAGAGCTCTTACAAGGAACAGTAAACAATTATGTGAGGGAAGGAACAGCTTATTATTCACTGAACCAACAAGAACTGAAGACACAGACCACTGTGAAGACACAATGATGGAAACATCTCCAACCAACAAGGCTGTGGAAAAGCTCTGTGAAGTAGCACCTCGGCTGTACCTCACCTGTCAGAAAACTACAACTCATCCGCTAATCACCTGTGACTGACAGGCATACAAACTGCAAATGGCGTAATTATGACCCAGACCAAGAAACCATGGAGATATCATCATGAAGCTATCCCGATATCCTGACCAGCCTACATCTCTCTGCCTTTATCTTTATCTTCATGACTCAGGTGTGGCCTACCCAGTTGTCTGTCTGTATATAATCTTTGGGAGATCCCATATGAATGCATCTAGCTAAATTTCAGTAAGAAAGAAATATATATTATAACCTGACTTATAATTTGTAATTTTATACTGCAATAAAATTTTAGTTTGTTTGGAATTTCCTGGTTTCCAGAAATTAGTATAATTGGCAAAATAATTATAGCTAATTTCCCCTTCCCTCTTGCACTAACCCAGTTTTCCCATCCTCTTTCTTCTAAGCTTTACAAGTGTAAAGCACTGTTTGCCCATAGTGCTCAAAGTCCCTGTATCTGTTATTTGTATTCCCTCTCGTTCCATGTAACGCTCCCATGCGATGTTAATTTCATTGTAAACCGGTGTGATTTGTATGCTATACAGGAATGTCGGTATATAAAAGTTAAAAATAAATAAATAAATAAATAGATGTGACGCTATCTCAGTAGAAAGACAGTTAATGTTATTTGAAGAGTTTCACACAGATTGTTTTGTGGTCTCCTGTCGATCCTCTTTGGAAGCAGATCCAGTCATGCAGTGGGCTGTTGGAGCAGTTATGGGGATATAGTGTCGCTCACATATGCTAACACCCAAAACTATGAAGAAATTGTTCAATAACTTACTTTCTTCTGCAAGAAGCAGAAAACATAACGTATTTAGAGCTGCAAATCTTTGGCGAAGCAGTCCAGCCAATTCCTGCATTTGAGTTGGGCTTTGAAGTGCCACATGAAGAGGAACATGGTTAGCCTCCCGTGGAGATGCCTTGGAGAGCAGGACATGTAAGAAGAGAGAAAAATGAGAGTAAATTTTGGCAAAGCAAGACTTTTTGTCTGCAATGTTATGATGCCCTGGATGTAAGGAGAGCAGAACAAACGGTAGTGATCGGTGTATCAAGGGATTCTTTATTGGAATATGCCCGACTCTGGCCGAGTTTTGCTCACGTAGGAGCTGCCTCAGGGGCTACTGTTCCAATGGTGATTTTTCATAAATCACACTTCAATGTGAGAGCAACACTTGGGGATAGATTTTAAAAATTTGCGCGATCGCGTACTTTTGTTCGCGCACAGCTGTGCGTATATTATAAAATCCGGGGTCGGCGCGCGCAAGGGGTGCACATTTGTGCAACCTGCGCGCGCCAAGCCCAGCGCGCGCTGCCTGTTCCCTCCGAGGTCGCTCCGATTTCGGAGCGGCCTCGGAGGGAACTTTCCTTCGCCCTCCCTTCCCCTACCTAACCCACCCCCCCGGCCTTATCTAACCCCCCCCCCCTACCCTTGGTTGGCAGATTTACGCCTGCTAAAAGCAGATGTAAATCTGCGCGCGCCAGCGGGCTGCTGGCGCCCCATCACCCAACCCAGAGCCTGGTCCGGAGGCTCGACCATGCCCCCGGGCCAGCGCCACGCCCCCGGGTCCGCCCCCGAAACACTGCGTCACGCTCCGAAACGCCTCGTCGTTTCGGGAATACCCCGACACGCCCCCTCCCCGCCCCTTTTACGAAGCCCCGGGGCTCTGCGCGCGCCGGCGGCCTATGCAAAATAGACGCGCTGGCGCACGTAAATCCGGCCGGATTTACGCGCGCAGGGCATTTAAAATCCGCCCCTTAATGTTGATTAAAATTCTTCAGAAACGAAGTTTTATCATTGGCTTCGTTGAAAAATCCAAAGTGGGTTCAACATATTTCTGAAAAACCTGTTTCGTGCGGTGTCGGAGGGAACGGGCAGCGCGCGCAGGGCTCGGCGCTTGCAAGTTGCACAAATGTGCACCCCCTTGCGTGCTTCTTTTGTTCGCGCGCAAGTAGAATTATAAAATCTACCCCTATGTGCGGGCGTAGATTTGTGCGCGTAACCCGGTGCGCACAAATCTACGCCCGATTTTATAACATGCGCGTCGGCACGTGTAAGGGGGGTGCACACTTGTGCACCTTGCGCATGCCAAGCCCTAGGGGAGCCCCGATAGCTTTCCCCGTTCCCTCCGAGGCTGCTCCGAAATCGGAGCAGCCTCGGAGGGAACCTTCCTTCCGCTACCCCCCCACCTTCCCCTCCCTTCCCCTATCTAATCCGCCCCCCAGCTCTATCTAAATCCCCTCCCCTACCTTTATTTTGCTATTTATGCCTGCCTGTGGCAGGCGTAACTTGTGTGCGCTGGCCGGCTGCTGGCGCGTGATCCCCCGGCACAGACGCTGTGCCGGAGGCCTCGGTCCCGCCCCTGGACTGCCTTGGACTGGCATCCCGCCCATGCCCCCGCCCCCTTCCCGCCCATTTTTCAAAGCCCCGAGACATATGCGCGTCCCGGGCCTATGCAAAATAGGCTTGATGCGTGTAACCCCTCTGCACGCTTAAATCCAGCTGGATTTACACACACAGGGCTTTTAAAATCTGCCCCTAAGTCTCTCCACTCTTTTAAGACTTTATTGAGAACAAAAGAACGTTACTGGCGACGCAAAAAATCTTTGGAAGCCAAAAACACATATTATCGTACATTACATCAATACACTAAAGAATTGAACATATCAAAAAAAACATATTTTGCCAACAAAATCTCATTAGCAAACGGAAATCCAAGTGTCCTTTTTAACATTGTAAAATCCCTAACCACTATGGATACTAGAAACACTACTGCTTATGACACTTCTACAAGATTGCTACTCATTTCAAAATCAAAGTTGATAATATATCAAAAGAATTAAAACATCTGCCTTACCCTACTTTCAGTAATCCACCTTCTGACCGTGACTGGTCAGAATTCACACCTGTATCTGAATAAACAATATTAACTGTAATACAGAAGCAGAAAATTTCAAATTCACCATTGAACCCGTGTTCAGATTCTCTTTTCAAATCTATAGGGCCCCTCACCAGTAATTTTCTTTGCGCTCTGGTAAAACAATCTCTCGAGTCTGGTCAATTACCTGACAGTCTAAAACAAACTTCAATTCTCCCAATAACAAAAATAAATTAAAAGATCCTCTAGATCCCAATAACCTTAGACCTATTGCATCTTTGCCATCTTTAGCAAAGGTTTTAGAATCAGTAGTACTACATCAACTTTAGAATTTTTCTCTCTGAACATGATATTCTACATTTAGGGCAACATGGTTTTCGTACAGGTCATTCAACAGAGACACTACTGCTTTCCTCTTTTGACTGGAAGATTGGGCATACAAATGGCAGATGAAATTTAATGTGGACAAGTGTGAGGTGTTGCATATAGGGAAAAATAACCCTTGCTGTAGTTGTTGCGGTCCCGGTCGCTAGACTAGTGACTGGGTCCTTACTTGCTTCGCCCCGCTCCAGGCCCCGGGAACCGCCGCAATCTGGGCCTTCTAGGCCGCATGGCAGCGGTGTCTCCATGAGGGAGACGCCGCAGAGGTTCGCCGCTGACTCCGCCCCCTCAGTGGCATGCACGCATGCACGCGAAGGACGTCATTTTAAAGGTCCAGCACCCGGAAGTGCTGGACAGCCCCCAAACTGACGTCGGACGCCGGCAAAGTATTTAAGCCGGCGTCTGACTGCAGGAAGCTGCCTTGCAACGAGGTCTCTCTCCTGAGTGTCTAGTTGTGTTCCTGTGGTGTTCCTGCTGATCCTGACTCCGCTCCTGCTGATCCTGGTTCCGCTCCTGTTGACCTGCTTCTGCTCTTTTGGTTCCTGCTCCGCTTCTCCAGATCTTGTTCTTGCTCCTGGTTAGTTCTCTGGCTCCTGACCTTTGCTTGCTTCCGACTCTCCGTACTGCTGCCTGCCTCGACCTTCGGATCGTCTTCCACTCGTCTCCTTGCTGTCTTCTAAAGTCCCAGCGGTCCTGGTCCCTACGGGCTCCTCCTGGGGGGACCTAGGACTTCCAGGGTGGTCTCATCACTCACAGCCGTCGCTCAAGTCCCAGCGTTCCAGGTCCCTACGGGCTCCTCCTGGGGGATCTTGGATCGCCTGGGTGAAGACTCCATCTGCCCATCAGCTGTGGTTCCGCCTCCCGGCCTACCCTTTTGGCAGAGCTATCCATTCCGCCAGGCTGGCCCAAGGGTCCACCATCCAGTGAGCAACAGTTTGCAAGGCCATGGACCCGGCGGAATTGCCTGGCCTGCAGGCCATTCCTGGGATGGCCCAACGGCTTCAGCAGCAACAGCATTGCCTCGATGTCTTGGCTGCCACCGTGGAACGACTGGCAAACCGGTTAGACGCCACACCTCCAGCTCCCACGGTGAACGTAACCACGCCCACTCAGCTTCCAGCCCCATCACGTCATGGAGGCGATGCCAAGGGTTGTCGAGGCTTCTTAAACCAATGCTACATCAGGTTCTCGCTACTTATTTATTTATTTATTTTTAGGTTTTTATATACCGGAAGTTCCTGTATACAATACATATCACTCCGGTTCACAATTAACAGAGAAAACTATCGCCGGGAAGGCGGTTTACATGGAACATACATGGAACATGGAACATATCGAATAAACTATAATAAAGTACAATCTAATTTAAAACAACTGAAATAAACTTAGGAAATAACTTGGTACATGTAACTGAAGCAAGATGAACATTACATTGCTGCAAGGCAAGGCTGGATGTTTGTTCTTATTGCTATTACTTCCAGGACAATTTCCTTCCAACTCAGTCAAAGTAGCCTACATTTTGTCACTGCTCAAAGGGAAGGCCTTACATTGGGCCTCACCTATGTGGGAACGTCAGGATCCCATGTTGCACAACTTACAGCAGTTCGTCCTTGGTTTCAAACAAGCGTTTGACGAACCCGCATGCCTACCCACAGCAATGTCAGAGCTGCTACAGCTGAGACAGGGATCTCGGTCCCTGGCAGGCTACGCCATAGAATTTCGCACACTCGCTATGGAAGTGGGTTGGTGTGATGACAGCCTACACGGGGTCTTTTTGGAAGGCCTATCGGGGTGCATTAAGGACGAACTGGCTGCCTGAGACATTCCTGATAACCTCGATGGAGTGATTGATTTGGCTGGACGAATCGACCGCCTCCAGCAAAGGGCCAAGGAAGGGCGTTCAATACGCCATGCCATTCCATTAGCTCCGACCTTCTCTAGACCCATGATGACATCCTCGGGTCAAAGAGGAACACACGCAGATCCATCACCTGAAGAACTTATGCAGATAGGTCGCACTCCTCTGACGGCGGAGGAGAGACGGAGGCGCCGCACGCTGGGGCTATGTTTGTACTGTGGCGAAAAGCGACATTTCCTAGCCCAATGCAAGGAGCATCCTGAAAACGCTCAAGCCTAGATCGTATGGAGGGGCTACTCCTAGGCTGTGTTAATTCTGCTCCTCAATGTACAGTCCCAGTATCATTGGAATACCCAGGAGGGTCTTTCCACGCTTTGGCCTTTATAGATTCTGGAGCCGGAGGGAACTTCATTCTATCCGACCTGGTGCAACAACTACAGCTGCCTACTGCCCCACAGAGTCCTCCTCTACGTATTACGTCCATTCGTGGGACAGTTTTGCCCAGAAGTATCTCCATTTCTACGATGCCTCTGACTCTTCGAACGGGTGTGCTACATTCAGAAGAAATATCTTTCTTAGTCCTGGAAAAGGCAGTGCATCCAGTAGTGTTGGGGTTGCCGTGGCTGCAGCAACACTCTCCTATCATCCATTGGGATACACTACAAATAGCTCAATGGAGTCCTTCTTGCTTTACTCGTTGTCTTAAAGTCCCGGGCCCTCCCGCAGTGCCTCTGCTAACCACTTCCGTACTACCTCCCGAACCTTACTGGGATTTCGCTGAGGTCTTCTCAAAGAAGAAAGCGGAGATCCTGCTGCGTCATTGGCCCTTTGACTGCGCGATAGACTTATTGCCTGGTACCACGCCGCCACATGGCCGTGTACCCACTATCCCTGCCCGAGACATGAGCCATGTCTGACTACATCACTGAAAATCTTGCGAAAGGATTCATCCGTCCTTCTCGTTCTCCTGCCGGAGTAGGGTTTTTCTTCGTGGGGAAAAAGGATGGTACACTCAGACCATGTATCGACTACAGAGGCTTGAACGCCATTACTAAACGGGATCGCTATCCACTACCTTTAATTCCAGAGCTCCTCGACAGATTACAGGGAGCCAAATTCTTTACCAAGCTTAGTCCGCATCCGTCCGGGAGATGAATGGAAGACTGCCTTTAATACGAGAGATGGGCATTCCGAATACCTCGTAATGCCCTTTGGGTTATGTAACGCACCGGTAGTCTTCCAAAATCTTATGAACGAAGTATTTTATTTATTTATTTATTTAAAGTCTTTTATATACCGAAGAATAGCAGTCTGCCTTCTCTCCGGTTTACAGTATAACAACTTGATACAGGTAAATAACTTGATACAGAACGAACATAAAACGGGTATCATATTAACTAGACATATATTAACTAGACATAACGGAAACATCGTAGAAAGGTTTGAGGGAAACAATTCTAACTATGTATAAATATTGTCTAATCAGGGTATAACGGGTGCTGATACATAATTCCAAGAAAAACAGGGTAAAGTCAGTGAGTCTCTGGTGTGTATGTTTGATGTATGCTTAGCCAACATCATCAGTGAAAGTCTGTCTGAATATCCATGTTTTGAGTTCTTTTTTGAAGGATTTTATGTCTCTGAGTGAACTTAAGTAGTCCGGTAGGGAGTTCCATGCTTTTGGTCCTGCGATGGAGAAGGCTCTGTTCCTTGTGTTGGAGTGCTTAGCTGATGGTAGAGAAGGTATGGCTAGGAGCAGTTTGCTTGAGGTTCTTGTCGTGCGTTGCGGTTTGTGTGTTTGGAGCATGTTATCGAGGATGGTGTTATCTGGTCTGTAAATCGCGTTGTGTAGGATAGTTAGGGTTTTGAACTTTATTCTTTGTTCGACCTGTAGCCAGTGAAGGCTCTTCAGAACAGGGGTTATGTGATCTGACTTTTTTTTTGCCGGTTAGAACTCTAGCAGCAGCATTCTGTAACAGTTGAAGTGGTTTTATGGTAGATTTGGGAAGACCAATTAGTAGTGAGTTGCAGTAATCGAGGCTGGTAAAGATGAGAGATTGCAGAACGGTTCTGAAATCTTGTTGGTGTAGTTGGGGCTTGAGGTGTTTCAGTATGTGGAGTTTATGGAAGCCGTCTTTTGTTTTCATTGCGATGTTTTTTTTGAAGTTTAATTCGGAGTCAATCCAAATTCCGAGGTCCTTTGTATTATTCTTCGGTTGAATGTTAGAGTTGCCAATTTGTAAGGAGGGTAATGGGGTCATTTGGCCTGTGTTTCTATCGAAGAGTATGCATTCTGTTTTGTCCATGTTGAGGCATAGTTTGAGTTGGTTCAGCTTGTTTCTGATTGCGAAAAGGTGGTTGGCAGTTAGTCTCAATGCGTCTTCGATCGTTGAGGTTATTGGGATAAGGAGCTGAATATCGTCGGCGTACATATAAAATGATATGCCTAGACTTGCGATTAGTTGGCAGAGTGGGAGTAAGTATATATTAAAGAGGGTGGCTGAGAGGGCAGACCCTTGTGGTACTCCTGTGTCGAGGGGGAGGGGATCAGAGGAGTTGTTGTTAAATGTGACTTTAAAGAACCTGTCTTTTAGGAAAGAAGTGAACCAGGCAAGGGTTTTGCCAGTAAGGCCTATGTTAGCAAGGCTTGATATCAGGCTTTTGTGGTCAACGGTGTCGAAGGCCGCCGAGAGGTCAAGTAGTATCAGTAGGTATCTTAGTTTATTGTCAAAGCCTCTTGTTATTTTGTTTGATATATTGAGTAGTAGGGTTTCTGTGCTGCGATTTTTTTCTGAACCCATGTTGTGATGGGTGTAGAATTTTATTGTTTTCTAGGTGTTCATTGAGTTGTAACAGTGCTGCTTTTTCAGTCATCTTTGCTAGTAAGGGAAGGTTAGAGATGGGGCGATAATTATTCAGATCATCTGGATCAAGGTTCTTTTTTTTCAATATTGGAGTGATAGTTGCGATTTTTAATTTGGTTGGGAGTTCACCTTCTTCGAGAGATTTATTTATGATAGCTGCTAAGGAGGGAGCAATGATGTGTGTTATTTCTTTTAACTCGCGGGTTGGTATTAAATCAAGATCATGGCGAGCAGGGTTTATTTTCCTTAGCATTTTTTCGGTTTCAATGTTTGTAATTGGGTCAAAGTTCGACCATGGTGTAATATTTGGTGTGTCCGGGTGTTCTTCAGTTATCGAAGTATTGTTGAAGGTGTTCGTTATTTTGCTTATTTTATTCTTGAAGAAAATGGCAAGGTCTTGACTTATGTTGTTTGTTTCGGAAGTGGGGGAGTTGATATTATTCTCATTTATGAGGTTTCTTACAATGTTGTAGAGGGCGTTAGGTTGGTTTGTGGAAGTTCTAATCTTTTGACTATAGTAGTCGAGTTTGGAGTTCAGAATTGTTTTCTTATATGTGGCGAGTTGTGTGCAATACCTTTGTAAGGATACTGGGCATTTGGATTTTTGCCATTCCTTTTCCAGTTTTCGGAGGTTGGATTTCATAGATCTTAGTTGGGGGTTGAACCATGGGTTGGTTTTTGTTCTGTTTTTTTTTATTAAGAGAGATGCTGTACTCGTATGTCATAGTATACCTGGATGACGTTCTAATCTATTCCCGAGATCTACAGTCTCACTATCAACATGTCAGACAAGTGCTACAGGTCTTGAAGGACAATCAGTTGTACGCCAAACTCGAGAAGTGTATGTTTGAATGCGAATCTCTCCCCTTCTTGGGTTACATTGTGTCATCCACTGGGTTTCAAATGGACCCAGAGAAGGTAACTGCGATTACCAAATTACCACGGGAGTGAAGGCTTTGCAGCGGTTCCTTGGATTTGGATTTCCTTGGATTTGCGCCACTTACCACTTTGACTCGAAAAGGAGCAGATGCTAAAGAATGGCCGGAAGCAGCTTGTCGAGCTTTTGAGGAGTTGAAACAAGCATTTCTGATGGACACTTGCTTGCACCACCCAGATCCGCAGCGCCCCTTTGTCGTAGAAGTCGATGCATCCAGCATTGCTGTGGGAGCGATACTTAGCCTATACTCTGACTCAGGCCAGTTGCTCCCGTGTTCCTACTTCTCTAGAAAATTTTCCCCAGCCGAATGCAACTACAGCATTGGGGACAAGGAACTCCTGGCGATCAAGTTAGCCTTCGAAGAAGAGACAATGGCTTGAAGATGCGATTCATCCAGTCACTGTATACACCGACCACAAAAACCTAGTTTCTGTGCCAAGCCCAGCGACTAAACCCCAGACAAGCCAGGTGGTCTCTTTTTTTAATCGATTCGACTTTACTCTTTGCTATCGCCCAGCAGCAAAGAATGTCTGTGCGGATGCTCTCTCTCGAACTTCGGAGATAGAGGAGGAGGAGGAGCGTCCTCAATACATCTTAGACCCAGCCAAGATTAGCATGGCAGCAGTAACCGTAAGTTCACAAGAGAAGGACAGTAGTTCCTAAGCATCTCCGGAAGAAAGTCCTTAGCTGGGCTTACGACTCCTCGTCAGGGGGCCATGCCGTTCGAGACAGAACGCTGGAATTACTAAACTGCTACTACTGGTGGCCAAACGTACGACGTGATGTCTTTACCTATGTGAGTTCTTGCCCCACTTGTGCCAGACAGAAACCACGAATTGGTCAGCCATGGGGGTTATTGCAGCCACTGCCAGTTCCCACGGAACCTTGGACTCATATAGCTACAAACTTTGTGGTTGATTTACCTTCTTCCAATGGCAAGACTGTCATCTGGGTCACGGTGGACCAGTTTTCTAAGATGGCTCATTTCGTGCCATTAGCCAAATTGCCATCTGCACCAGAGCTAGCACTACTGTTTGCCCAACACATCTTTCGCATCCATGGAATCCCACAAGACATTGTCTCAGATCGGGGTCCGCAATTTACGGCTCGATATTGGAAAGCATTATGCAAAAAATTCGAAGTACAACTCAGCTTCTCCACAGCATTTCATCCACAGAGCAACGGGCAAACAGAATGAATGAATCGTTCTCTAAAAACATTCCTCCAGGCCTTTGTTAACGACAAGCAAGACAACTGGGTAGAATTATTACCCTGGGCTGAGTTTTCCTATAACAACCAGATCCACGCCGCTACTGGGAAATCTCCTTTTCAAGCAGTATATGAAAAACAACTTAAGCCACCTTTACCCCTGCATGTGCCAGTACCAACACTAGCAGCCCAAGCGTTGGCTCAGCAATTACATGGACTCTGGAATTCCATCCAAGATAAGCTCAAAACTGCGGCCAAGACAGCCAAGAGATTTGCAGGCCGATATCGCCGGCCAGCACCCGTATTCCTCCCGGGAGACTGAGTTTGGCTTAGCACCAAGAATATCCACCTCAGACTACCTTCTAGGAGACTAGCGCCCAAATATTGTGGACCATTCCGAGTGGCGGAACATATTGGGATGGTATCCTATCGCTTACGCTTGCCTACATCCACAACATTTTCCATGTCTCCCTCCTTAAACCGGTAATCCTTTCCCAATTTCATCAACGTCCTCCGGATAAAACAGTCTCCTCCACCACCGAGGACCCCACATACCAGGTTCGGGAGGTCCTCGACGTTCGTTTCTTCAACCGTCGATGGGAATACCTGCTGGCCTGGGAAGGTTGTGGTACTGAAGACAACACCTGGGAGCCTGCTCGTAACATCCTAGACAAGTCTCTCTTGCGGCAATTCCACTTGGCTCATCCTAGTAAACCAGGTCCCTTGAAGAGGGGGGCGTAAGAGAGGGGGTACTGTTGCGGTCCCGGTCGCTAGACTAGTGACCGGGTCCTTACCTGCTTCACCCCGCTCCACGCCCCGGGAACCGCCGCAATCCAGGCCTTCTAGGCTGCATGGCAGCAGCGTCTCCACGAGGGAGACGCCGCCGAGGTTCGCCACTGACTCCGCCCCCTCAGCGGCATGCGCGAAGGACGTCATTTTAAAGGACAGCCCCCGATCTGACGTCAGATGCCGGCAAAGTATTTAAGCCGGCGTCTGACTGCAGGAAGTTGCCTTGCAATTAGGTCTCTCTCCTGAGTGTCTAGATGCGTTCCTGTGGTGTTCCTGCTGATCCTGGTTCTGCTCCTGTGGTTCCTGCTCCGCTTCTCCGGATCTTGTTACCGCATCTGGTTAGTTCTCTGGCTCCTGACCTTTGCTTGCTTCCGACTCTCCATGCTGCTGCCTGCCTCGACCTTCGGATCATCTTCCACTTGTCTCCTTGATGTCTCCTAAAGTCTCAGCGGTCCTGGTCCCTACGGGCTCCTCCTGGGGGGACCTAGGACTTCCAGGGTGAAGTCTCATCACTCACAGCCATCGCTCAAGTCCCAGCGTTCCAGGTCCCTATGGGCTCCTCCTGGGGGGATCTCGGATCGCCTGGGTGAAGTCTCCATCTGCCAGTCAACTGTGGTTCTGCCTCCCGGCCTACCCTTTCGGCGGAGCTCTCCATTCCGCCAGGCCAGCCCAAGGGTCCACCATCCATTCAGCAACAGTAGTTACACGATCTTAGATTCCGTATTAGGAGCTACCACCCAGGAAAAAAGATCATAGTGGATAATACTTTAAAATCGTCGGGTCAGTGTGCTGCAGCAGTCAAAAAAGCAAACAGAATGTTAGGAATTATTAGGAAGGGAATGGTTAATAAAACGGAAAATGTCATAATGCCTCTATATTGCTCCATGGTGAAGACCGCACCTTGAATACTGTGTACAATTCTGGTGCCGCATCTCAAAAAAGATATAGTTGAGATAGAGAAGGTGCAGAGAAGGGCAACCAAAATGATAAAGGGGATGGAACAGCTCCCCTATGAGGAAAGGCTGAAGAGGTTGGGGCTGTTCAGCTTGGAGAAGAGACGGCTGAGGGGGGATATGATAGAGGTCTTTAAGATCATGAGAGATCTTGAACGAGTAGATGTGAATCAGTTATTTACACTGTCAAATAATAGAAGGACTAGGGGGCATTCCATGAAGTTAGCAATAGCACATTTAAGACTAATCAGAGAAAATTCTTTTTCACTCAACGCACAATAAAGCTCTGGAATTTGTTGCCAGAGGATGTGCTTAGTGCAGTTAGGTTCAAAAAATGTTTGGATACGTTCTTGGAAGAGAAGTCCATTAACAGCTATTAATCAAGTTTACTTAGGGAACAGCCACTGCTATTAATTGCATCAGTAGCATGGGATCTTCTTAGTGTTTGGGTAATTGCCAGGTTCTTGTGGCCTGGTTTAGCCTCTGTGGAAACAGGATGCTGGGCTTAATGGACCCTTGGTCTGACCCAGCATGGCAATTTCTTATGTTCTTATGACACTCTACTACGAGGCTTTGATTCCAACACAGATTTTCTTATAGTTTTTTTTTAGATATCTCTGTGGCTTTTGACACTCTAGATCATCAGATTCTTGTATCAGGTTTACAATCCATAGGTATCTCTGCGACCGTTTTAAATTGGTTTTTATCCTATTTGTCTGGCCGACACAACAAATTAATATTGGTAACCTTTGATCAGACCGATATACGATTTCTTCTGTTTTTCCACAAGGTTCTTCTCTATCTCCTATTCTTTTTAATATTTATCTGCTTCCTCTCTGTCATATTCTTTCTTCTCTAAATATTCAATGCAAAATATATGCTGATGACATTCAGTTCCTGGTTCCATATAATACTTCATGGTCTTCTACTTTATCTATGGTGACATTATACATAAACACTATTAATTCCTGGCTATCTCACAACTGTTTAAAACTAAACCCGTCCAAAACAGAAATCGTTCATTTAACATCAATTTCTAGTTCTACAATTGGTCCCCCATCTCATCTTTCTATAAATGGATTATCCATTCTTATTCAAAAAACATGCATCTAACTTGGGAATATTGATAAACTCTGATTGTCAATGACACAACACATCTCCGCAGTAACTAAAAAATCATTTTACAAACTACAATTTGTAAAACGACTTCACCCTCTGTTGTTTCATCAGGATTTTCGAACAGTCCTTCAATTGCTCGTGTTTTTCCGGTCTTGACTTTTGTAACGCACTCTGGGTTTACCTGATTCTACTATTCGTCCATTACAATTAGTTCAGAATGCTGCCACACGTATACTATCTAGTACCTCTTCAAGAAATCATATAACCCCAATACTCTGTTCCTTTCACTGGCTCCAATAAAATGTTGACCATAATCCACTCACTTATATTCAATCCATCCTCAACCTGGCTATGTTCCATTTTACGCATTTACAAACCCAACACAAATTTAAGATCTTTATCTAAAAACTTGCTAGATATTCCGTCAATCCACCTTGCAAGGCTAGATATCACACGAAAAAGAGCATTCTCAGTCGCTGGTCCATCCATTTGGAACTCTCTGCCTAAGTTTCTTCGTCAAATATCAAATTCACAATAATTTAAGAAATCTTTAAAAAGCCACCTATTTCAAATTGCCTTCAAGATTCCAGTAACAGAACACACCTAAATCCATATTTCTTATTATCCTTTGGTACCCTCTCTCTCTCCATCCAAAAGCAACCTTTTTATGCGGTTGAGACACTTGATTTCTTAGATTAACTTATTTTATTTTATTGTATGACCTTTTGTCATTTTTAATGCTTTTATTTGTTAAATTAATTTTTATTCCTATGTTTATAAGAATTATGTTTCTATTATGTATGTTTTGTTATGTAAACCATTTTGATTAATTTGTATTTATAAAAGCAGTAAATAAACACTTTTAAATAAATAAATAAATCCTGCCTTCAGATAAGTGGCTTCTGGCAGCTGCTTTTACACAGCACACTGGCAAAACGTATTTCCCTGGTTCCTCTTCCACCAAGTCTGCCACATCCTTAATTTATGACTTTGCTTTTCACTATTATTGAGTGAAACAGTCTGCCAAATATGATGGAGCTGAAGTTACACACACAATGAGCAGGAACAGATGGTTTGGCTGCTAACCCGTCTTGTAGGCTCTCTTCTACTAGGGCTTTGATAAGAAATGTTAGACTCTGAAGCCATTTAGTGCAGACAACGCTGATCCTTGTCACTCCAACACTAACAGTCCAGAGCCTTCTCTACTCATGCAGGTAGCCAGATCTGGCTCATAGGTTTAAAGTGTCTAGCAAAAGCCAGGAGAGGCATAATCACATTGCTTCAGATTTACCTAGGAGTGCACTTCTCAAAATGCAGACTGGGCAGCTATCTCAGAGTGGGGGGGGGGGGGGGGGGGGGGGGGGGGAGTGAGTACGTGTTAGTGGCCGCCCCTACACATCTGTTCATTACCATAGGGTGACCCCATTAGGCCAGCCCTTACTTCATATGGGAGCAGTTGGCTGTCCAAACACCTAAGGGCAGCCAGAGGATTAAATCTGCTGCTGATCATAGCATGAAAATCCAGAGTTAGGCCTTGTGAGCATGACTAATTCTTCTGCTTTGATTGTCTGTGGAAAGCAGCTGACCAGAGAAGAATCTCTCTGCATCATTCTGTCCTAGCTGTACAGGCCCATCAGACAAAGTCACTTCCTTATGTTATAAAAAGACAGTTTTTCAGTTTCAGTTTTCCTTTGTCTTTGCTGGTATGATTTTGTTTCTTCAAATATGCCAGAAAACCCTTCATTGCTGCCAAGGAGTGCATGAGTCTATGATGACGTTAATGGAAAGTAATAACTCTGCCTTTCTGATGTCTTTAGGAACATTTTATCATTTTCTAGTGCATTTATTTTTATTTTATTAAGGCTTTTATATACCGAATTTCTTGATACAAATCAAATCAATTCGGTTTACAATGAACTAAGTAGAATATACAATTAACAATCCACAAGAGATACAGAGCATACAGTTACATTATAACAAGGAAGCCTTAACTTGGAGTAGGAAAATAAAGAAGGGGTGAACGGAGCAATAAATATATAAGTGCCAATAAAATAGTGCATATGATCGGCGGTTTTGCTGAGTAATCACCAGTAGTGGGAGGCAGGGATGCTGCGTTGGGAGCTACTGGTGGATGAAGGCAGGAGCACCGGGGGCACAAGCTGAGCATCTGCCCTCTTATCTAGGGAGGCTGGCAGCAGATTGTTATCTCATGTGAAAATCAGGAATTAGGAGTGTCATCACTCACAACTCATACATCACTGATTAATGCTGATTAATTACATGCTGTAAGTGAAAACCCAAACTGATGGACAGCGAGCTTTTGATAGACAAATGTTCTGATTGTACAGACAGATATAGGATAGAAATGTATAACTTCTGAACAAAGAGAATTCACATGAGAAGCTGAGCAGCACCTGTGTGTAAGTCGCACCTCACAAAACGATCAATACAGAAAACCCAGCGGGAGAGCCAGTGAGCGCCCACTCTCCCGGCGCACGCCAGGCCACTCTCTCTGGGTGCATGATTCAGAAAAAAAAAAAAAGTAAATGAGGGCCCGCGGTTAAAAGGAGGCGCTAGGGACACTAGCGCGTCCCTAGCGCCTCCTTTTGACAGAAGCAGCGGCTGTCAGCGGGTTTGACAGCTGACGCTCAATTTTACCGGCGTCGGTTCTCAAATCCGCTGACAGCCACTGGTTTGGAAAATGGACGCCGACAAAATGGAATGTCGTCTCTCCAACCCACAGGCTGCGGGCAGATGTTGTATGGGTAATGCCCTAGTTCTGCTCTGCACCCATTGTTGGGGGTCGAGGGGGTTCCTGAGGATGCAGAATATATATTTACATTTAGCCCAGTGACAGTCACATGTTCAGTGTGTCACTCATGTGAGAACCATCTGTCAGGTGTGTCACGGCCGAAAAAAGGTTGAGAACCATTGCATTAGGGTATGGGATACCTAATTTTAATATTATGCTGTTGTATAACATTAACATTTACAGTACTGTGCTGGACTTCCAATTTTTCATTTCATGCATTCTGTTTATAGTGTGCCTTTCTAAATCCAAAGTGAGGAAGCACATGGAAAAACCATATAAATACAGTAATATACAATAAGATAATAGCAGTCAAGGCAAATGAAGCTATACAAAAGCAAAAACCAGCAACTGTACACAATAAAAATACTTACAACAAGCAATTTGTAAATGAAAAGCTGCTGTAGAATAAGAAAGATTACAGTCGGAGTGTGCAAAACTCAAGATCCAAGGTTGTACTTGAGAACAATTCTGCCTTCAGGTGTCTCCTGAGATGAGGGAAGTTCTTTAGGCCAGCAAGTTCCAGAGCTGACTTCTTTCAGGTTGGCATCTGCTATCTGCCAACATCAGGTTTAGAAAAAGCTATTTCAAGATCCAGAAGTAAGCTTGGGGTTTTGTACAGCTTTTACCCCGTTCAGGGGCGTTCTATTTTCCGGGTGAGTTGTGACAGTAACATATACAGATAGATGTTTCAAATCTGTGTGGGTTATTGTCCAGAAAACCTTTGCCCACAAATAAATCAGGTGAAAAACTTCATGGGTATTTTATGTGCAGCAGTTTTCATAGGAAAAGTGTGTGTGTATGAATGTTTGTGTGTTTGTGTGTGTACATAAAGGTGTATGTATATAAAGTGTAAAGGGAACAATGAGTAAGATGATCTAATTTGAAGATGACTTAAAATTATTATAAATAGTGAAATCACAAGCAGATTGTGAGAAATTGCAGGAAGATCTTGTGAGACTGAGAGATTGGACATTCAAATGGCAGATGAAATATAATGTGGACAAGTGAAAGGTGATGCACATAGAGAAACATAACCCACATTGTAGTTATTTGATGTGAGGAGTTACAATCCAGGAAAAAGGATCTGTGTGTCATTGTGGACAATACTTTGAAATCCTCAGCTCAGTGTAAAGCGGTGGTCCAAAAAAAACAAACCAGAATGTTAGGAATCATTAGGAAGGGAATGGTGAATAAAACAGGATGTCATAATGTCTCTGTAGCTCTCCAATGTGAGACCGCACCTTGAATATTGTATGCAATTCTGGTCGCTGCATCTCAAAAAAGATATAGTTGTACTGGAGAAAGTACAGAGAAGGGCAACCAAAACAATAAAGGGGATGGAAGGGCTCCCCTATGAGGAAAAGCTAAAGAGGTTAGGGCTGTTCAACTTTATTTATTTTTATTTAGATTTTTATATTCTGTTTTTCGCACTTTTTTCAGCACTTCAAAGTGGATTATGTTCAGCTACTGTAGGTATTTCCCTCTTTCAAATAATACAAAAACTAGGGGACACTCTGTGATGTTAGTAAGTAGCACATTTAAAATGAATCAGAGAAAATTATTTTTCACTCAATGCACAATTAAGCTCTGGCATTCATTGCCGGAGGATATGGTAAAGGCAGCTAGCGTAGCTGGGTTAAAAAAGATTCGCACAAATTCTTGAATAAGTAGTCTATAAACTGTTATTAACCAAGTAGACTTGGGAAAAGCCACTTCTTATCCTTGGACAATTAGCATCATGGGATCTATCTACTGTTCGGGACCCTCCAGGTACTTATGACCTGGATTGGCCAATGTTGGAAATAGGATACTGAGCTTGATGGACACTCGGTCTGAGCCAGTATGGCATGTTCTTATGGGGTTCACATTGGAAATTGTATGAATATGAACCAGATTATATATTTTGCTGTTGTGTTGACCTAGAATATGTATGAATATGAACTAGGATATGTATCTGCTGTAGTGTTGACCTGGAATATGGATGTTGACAGTGTGGGAATGTTGACCAAGAATATGGATGCTGATTTTGTAAACCTTGGTGATCTTCTTTTGGAATGATGGTATATAAAATCCCTAAATAAATAAATTAGCCTCAGTCTCTCTCTCTCTCTCTCTCTCTCTTTCTCTCATCACTAGACTCAAATCTAGAATATTGGAGTTGATTTTTGGTTGTGTTGAAATTATTATTTTAAAGTTCTCTGTTTCATGACTGTCCTTTTCAGTAAATTGCTACACTCACTGTTTGGAAGGCTATGTATTTGTGCAATGACCCTTGAATAGTATTTTCATAGAATTCTTTTAGCTTTATGAGTAATTTATTGCGTGTCCCATCCATGCCCGGGCCTGCTCACCTCTCCAGTTCCTCCAAGGGCCCCAGGTCGTCCTCCCATGCAGCGGTGGCAAGCACAGCCAGGTCTCGGCGTCCCGCAGCGGCAGTTGCCGGGCCTTTGTCCTCCAGCCAGGCCTCATGGCAGGGCTCGGTGTCTTCCGTGGCATCGGCCCCGCCTGGCACATTAAAGGGCCGGGGCGGATCCCAGCTCCGCGGTGCGCTCTGATTGAGCACAGTATAACAGCAAGCTCCTACCCTCACTTCTTTGCCTTGGCAATCGGATCGATCACTTAGTGATTTCTAGTTTGCCTATGTGTTCCAGCCTTTGTTCCAGTCCTGTTCCAGCGTCCTCCTGTTCCATTGTCCTTCTGTCTCCTCGTCTCCCTAGGTAGTACCTCTCGGACTGTCTTCTCGGTACTGACCTCGGCATGTTCTTGACTACGTTGATCGCTGCCTGCCCCTGACCTTCTACCTGTTTCTACGACCACGTCTGCATGCTGCCTGCAACTGACCTCTGCCTGAACTCGACTATGTCTGACTGTCTCCTTGAACCTGACCCCTGCTTTGCCTGTCTATCCACGGACTGATTATTGGCTCTGACCTTCACATTGGCTGACTACGCTTCCTTGAATCTGGCCTTGATCCTTGCCATACATTTAGAGACTCTCTTTTGGCCTTCTCAGGCACCCAGGACTTCTGGCCTGAATATTGACCGCGCACCCTTGATCGTGGTGGGGCACACCCTGAACTTCCTATCAAGGAGATCCTGCAAGGCCCACCTAAGACCAGCTAGCCTCTGTCTCCGCTTGTGCTCCGCCTCCTGGTGGCAGATGCTCTCTGGGTCCGACCAGGGAGCCTACCAATCCTGCACTAGGCCAAGAGTCCACCTCCTGGCGCAGCAGGTTGCCAAGGCCATGGATTCGGTGGAGTCTCCCGCCATACGCACCATCCCGGGTCTGGCCACAATTATTCAAGAACAACAACGAGCCATAGAGACTCTAGCCTCCCCCATAGAGGAACTCCGCTCTCAAATGCAGAACGCAGCAATGGCCAATCAAGTGGGCCTACCCTGCTACCGAGAGCATCACTGGCTCTGCCAGCACCTCCTCGCTTCAACGGGGATCCACGCCTCTGCCAAGGCTTCCTCAATCAATGTTTCATGCAATTTGCCCTTCAGCCCTCCTTATTCCTGAAGGAATCAACAAAGATAACCTTTATCCTTTCTCACCTTGAGGGGAAGGCCCTGGCATGGGCTTCTCCACTTTGGGAGCGCTCTGACCTCCATCCTCACTCAACTGTCCCAGTTCATCACTGCCTTCAAATGGACCTTTGAAGATCCTGGTCATCAGGCGGTTGCTGGTCATCACCTACTCCACCTTCGTCAAGGCTCCAGATCCTTTTCGGAGTTCACGGTGGAGTTCCAGACACTGGCAACGGAACTGGGATGGCAAGAGGATTGCCTTCGGGCACTCTACCTTGAGGGTCTATCACCGCTCTCAAAGACGAACTTGCTGTCCGTGAGATTCCAATATCTCTAGAGGACCTGATTTCCCTCGCTGGGAAAATTGACCATCGCCTCAGACAATGGCACCATGAAGTGAAAGCACCCCGGCCTTCTGCTCAATGCCCAGCATGGGCCCCTAGCCGTCAGCTGAAGGCTCTACCAGTACCGCCTCCCTCCAACGAAGAATCGATGCAAGTCAACCGTGGGCGGTTGTCTCCCGAACAGCGTCTTCGGCGTAAGAAGCAAGGCCTCTGCCTTTACTGCGGTGCCTCCGGACATCTGAGGGAGTCCTGTCTGGTCTGTCTGGAAAACTTCAAGGCCTAAGCCCGGTGGGGGTCCTGAGCTTGGGCGCTACTGTCACCGGCCCCCAACTTCTACTACCTGTTAATCTGTCTATGGAGTCCCACTCCTTCGCCACCACTGCTCTCATCGATACAGGAACAAGTGGCAGCTTCATAATGGATGACATAGTGAACCTTCTGAAAATTCCAGTACAACTCCTAGAAGTTCCTCTACGCATTGCCTTTATCCAAGGGGAATATCTCCCTGGATGTAACATGCACCGCACGGTGGCCTTCCGTCTTACCGTGGGAACCCTACATGAAGAAGAGATATCCCTATATGTTTTAAAACATTCAACACACCCAGCTATACTGGGCCTCCCTTGGCTCCAAACTCATAGACCCCAATTTGACTGGCAGTCCCTCCAGCTGGTTCAGTGGGGCCCACAATGTCAGAAACACTGCTTGAAACAAGTATCCCCAGCAGTGACTGTCCTGAAGACCACTCTCGCCGCCGCCTTCCGGCTCAGTACTCTGACTTCAAGGACATTTTCTCGAAACAAAAAGCAGACACATTACCTCCACTCCGAAAGTATAATTGTCCTATCGAACTTCTACCTGGTACTACACCTCCCAAGGGTAGGACATATCCACTCTCGCTTCCCGAGACCCAGGCGATGTCTGAATATATAAAAGAGAACCTCAAGAAGGGATTCATTAGACCTTCTGACTCTCCGGCAGGAGCAGGCTTCTTCTTTGTTAAGAAGAAGGATGGAGTTCTTCGTCCTTGCATCGATTACCGAGGGCTAAATGCCATCACCCGTAAAGACCCTACCCATTACCTCATCATCAGCGAATTGTTCGACTCTCTACAAGGGGCCCAGATCGTCACGAAGCTCGATCTGCGAGGAGCGTACAACCTCGTACGCATCCAGTCCAAGGAGATGTATGGAAGACCGTGTTTAACACCAAGGATGGCCACTACGAGTACATATGCCTTTCGGCCTTTGCAATGCCCCTGCGGTGTTCCAACGCCTGATGAATGAAATTCTCAGAGATCTCCTTTACTCATTTGTAGTGATGTACTTGGATGACATCCTGATATTCTCAAAAGACCTGAAGTCCCATCGCTCCCATGTCAGAACCGTTCTACAATGCCTCTGAGAAAATCATCTTTACGCAAAACTTGAGAAATGCATCTTTGAGCAGAATCATCTGCCATTCCTAGGGTACATTATTTCCAATCAAGGATTTACAATGGATCCTGAAAAACTTCAGGGAATTCGTGACTGGCCCCAGCTAGTAGGCCTCCGGGCCATGCAGAGATTTCTTGGATTCACGAATTATTATAGGAGCTTTATAGCCAACTACTCTACATTAGCCGCTCCACTCTCTGCAGTGACCAAGAAAGGAACCAATGTCCGGGTTTGGAGTCCCCAGGCCCAATCAGCATTCCATACACTAGAGGAAGTATTCTGCTCTGGTCCCTGTTTGCGACACCCTGATCCAGGCCGCCCATTTGTCATCGAGGTCAACACGTCCGCTATTGGAGCCGGTGCGGTGCTAAGCCAGTACTCCTCCAAGGGTACACTGGTACTGTGCTCTTTTTATTCTCATAAATTTTCGCCTGCGGAGCAGAACTACACCATCGGTGATCGGGAACTACTAGCCGTTAAACTAGCACTCCAGGAGTGGCACTCTTGGCTGGAAGGCACCCAACACAGATTTGCTATATTCACAGATCATACGAATTTGGAGCACACCTCAGAGGTGCAATTATTAAACTCTAGACAAGCCCACTGGGCATTATTCTTTGAGCGATTCAACTTTGAGCTGTGCTACCAACCAGCCTCAAAAAACCTTTGCGCATGAGAGAGAGAGCATGAGACGCACTCTCATGCTCTCTCGAGCCGGAGGACATCCCAGACATCCCAAGACACATCGTTGACCCGGCCTGTGTGCCCCTTGCAGTAACTACAACAGAACCTGCTGGGAAAACAGTCGTCCCACAGTGACTGCATGAATGCGTACTCCACTGGGCCCATGATTAAAAACTAGCTGGACATCCTGGTCGAGCACGAACCCTAGAAATGCTGAGACATTTTTACTGGTGGCCCAGCACGATAACGGACTCTTGCAACTAAGTGGACTTATGTCCAATATGTGCACAACAAAAGCCACCTACCGGCCTGCCATGGGGACTTCCTCAGCCACTCCCAGCACCCACTGAACCATGGGCCAGCATATCTACGGATTTCATCACTGATCTTCCTCCATCTTGAAACAATACTGTCATCTGGGTCATCATCGACCGTTTTTCTAAGATGGGACATTTCATCCCATTCCGGAGCCTTCCATCAACTCCTGAACTTGCCAAGCTGTTCTTGACTCATATCTTCCGCCTACATGGGCTACCTAAGGAAATCATATCAGACAGAGGCCCACAGTTCGCCGCGAAGTACTGGTGATCCTTATGTCAAAAATGTAACATGCAATTAAGCTTCACCTCTGCATACCACCCTCAGGCGAAAGGCCAAGCCGAAAGGACTAACCGGACCCTGAAGGCCTTTCTCGGATCGTATGAAAATGATCAACAAGACAATTGGGCCGACTTACTCCCCTGGGCCGAATTATCTCATAATACACATCTTGCTGCTGCCACAGATGTCTCCCCATTCTGTGTGGTATTCAGACGCCAGCCACAATTACCCTTGCCTGTACCACTCTCTGTGCCTTTGCCAGCAGCACAATTCATGGCACAAAGTATCCGTAACATGTGGAACCAAGTAAAGGAACGACTCACCCAAGCCACAGAACATTCAAGGAAGATTGCTGACGCTCATAGACGGTCATCTCCACTCTTTAGACCCAGTCAAAAGGTATGGCTCAATACCAAGCATATTAGACTGCGACTCCCCTCACATCATTTGGCAGCAAAATACATTGGACCTTTTCCCATCCTTCGGAGAGTGGGAGCAGTCACCTACCAGCTACAATTGCCGCGATCCATGGGTATCCACAGTACCTTCCACGTTTCACTACTGAAGCCACTCGTGCTCTCATGGCCTTCCCGCAAAGATCCTCCTCCGCCACAAGTGTCCACCGAGCCAGATCATACCCTCCAGGTAAGAGAGGTCCTCAACGTCCATTGGAGTCTAGGAAGCTGGGAGTATTTACTCTCTTGGGAGGGGTATGGGGCCAAGGAGAACTCTTGGGAGCCCTCACAGAACATCCTGGACAAGGACCACCTCAAGGCCTTTCATAGGGCACACCCAGACAAGCCTCGCCTGAGGAGGGGGAGGCCTAGAAGGGGGGGGGTACTGTTGCGCATTCCTTCAGCGCTCGGCTGGCGCCCAGGCCTGCTTACCTCTCCAGCTCCTCCAAGGGCCCTGGGTCGTCCTCCCCTGCAGCGGTGGCAAGCACAGCCAGGCCTTGGCGTCCCGGCGGCGGTTGCCGGGATTTTGTCCTCTAGCCAGGCCTCACGGCGGGGCTCGGCGTCCTTCATGGCGTCGGCCCCGCCTGGCACCTTAAAGGGCCAGGGGCGGATCCCAGCTCCGCGGCACGCCCTGATTGAGCACAGTATAACAGGCCGCTCCTACCCTCACTTCCTTGCCTTGGCAATCGGGTCAATCACTTAGTGATTTCTAGTTTGCCTATGCTTTCCAGTCTGTGTTCCAGCCTTTGTTCCAGTCTCATTCCAGCCTTTGTTCCAGTCTTGTCCAGTCCTGTTCCAGCGTCCTCCTGTTCCAGCGTCCTTCTGTATCCTCGTCTCCCCAGGTAGTACCTCTCTGACTGTCTTCTCGGTACTGACCTCGGCCTGTTCTTGACTACGTTGATCGCTGCCTGCCCCTGACCTTCTGCCTGTTTCTACGACCACGTCTGCATGCTGCCTGGAACTGACCTTTGCGTGATTACCAACTACGTCTGCACGCTGCCTGGAACTGACCTCTGCCTGAGCTCGACTACGTCTGACTGTCTCCTGGAACCTGACCTCTGCTTTGGCTGACTACCCACGGACTGACTACTGGTAATTGACCCCTGCTTTGCCTGACTATCCACAGACTGATTATTGGCTCTGACCTTCGCATTGGCTGACTACGCTTCCTTGAATCTGGCCTTGATCCTTGCCATACATTCAGAGACTCTCTTTTGGCCTTCTCAGGCACCCAGGACTTCTGGCCTGAATCTCGACCACGCACCCTTGATTGTGGTGGGTACACCCTTGAACTTCCTATCAAGGAGATCCTGTGAGGCCCACCTAAGACCAGGTGGCCTGGGTACCCAAGGGCTCAACCTGGGGGTACCTCGGGTTGATAGTGGCGAAGCTCCAGCTAGCCTCTTGTCTCCTCTTGTGCCTCCGCCTCCTGGTGGCAGGCGCTCTCTGGGTCCGACCGGGGAGCCTACCAATCCTGCACTAGGCCAAAGGTCCACCTCCTGGTGCAACATAATTGACACAGTCTGTTGAAATATTGGACTATTTTGGATAGTGGGGTGATGGTACATCGGAAGCTCCCTTAAAAGGAAGAATCCTGCAGTGCATTGGTGTAACTGGGCCTCATTTTTGGAGAGCAGACAGAAACGGGCCACCTCTTACAGTTTAGTTTACCACATATTCATGGAAATGGGCACTACTAAATCATTTGTAGATTTGATGTGAAATCTTGCCATTGGCTTCATTGCTTATAGGTTTCAGACTTCAGCTAAATAAATAATCCTGGCATCTGTCTTTGTACTAATGTGTTTTAGGCACATGTGTACTCTTCTATGATTTATTATTGATGTGCTTCTTTCTATGGCTAAATCTTGTATTTCTATTTAGATTTACCCGGACCTGCAAATTACCAATGTTGTTGAAGCCAACCAGCCAGTGACAATCCAAAACTGGTGCAAGAGGGGTCATAGACAGTGCAAGAGCCACCCTCACATTGTGGTTCCCTACCGCTGCTTAGGTAAGTGCTGTAAGAGCAAGCAATGGTCATACTCTGTGATCCTTCAATGGTTATATAGCAAAGAAGAGGCCAGAAAAATATCACAGATCTTAGTGCAGTATGCCAATCCAATAAAATGATTACCTCATGTCACATGACAAGCTGTAGACAGCTCAGTGACAGCAGGTAAGGAAAAAGGCTCATTTAATTGGAACGGACAGACTAGTCCTAGTCTGCAGGGCTGTCCTAACTGAGATCACTGAATTCTCCGTTGAAATGAATTTAGCTTGGATAGGGATGGTCTTTCTTTCACTTTTCTTAATATCTACCTAGAAATGTCTTGATGTTTTACAGTTAATGGTAAAGCACAAGACCTCAGTTACAGCTTCTTTCACTGCTCAGGTTTTCCTAGATTTAAGATGGCTTCTCTTAGAAGCTTTAGAAGTCCTGCCTCTGTAATCTACTGCTTCTCTGTATCCAAATGAGCTTACACAGCTCCTGCAGAAGCTTTCAATTTTAAAATGTTTTCTATTCTGTACTTGTTTTATACCTGCCTGCCCCCACAAAGGGCTTGAAGCAGTAAAAATATAGCAATTAGACAGCTTAGCAATAGTCTGGTCTCCTTTCATAACCTGATTTTCTGTCTCCTGCAGTTGTACAGAAAATGTTTTTGCAAAAGCTGCTCTTGTTAGCTTGTACTTTCCGTCTCCTCCCTCAGACATCAGTTGTAGCGCTTTGAAGTGTGGATGTGATGAAACATACAGAATACAGACAGGCACGAGAATTTAGGCTTGGATCGTGTACAGAGGCTGAGTCAATGATGCTGTTTGTACTTCATGAATCAGAATTTGAAAATTGCTGTATGCCGCCAATCATGCCTCATATAATGATCATCCTAGCTAGGAATGATTGAGGGTTGTACAGTTTCTATTTAGAATAAAATGTATATAGCAAAATTGCCTTCAATTTAGTGTCTTTGCCGAGCAGTGGGTGAAAGTGTTCCTAATCTCTGCTGAAAACAGAAGATGCAGAGATGGAGTGGAGGAGTAGCCTAGTGAGAATCAGGATTCAAATCCTGCTGCTGTTCCTTGTGACCTTGGGCAAATCACTTCACCCTCCATTGCCTCAGGTACAAGCTTACATTATGAGCCCTCTGGGGAAATACCCACAGTGCCTGAATGTAATCATTTGAAAGGCGGAATATAAATCAAATAAAAAGAAAGGAGTGGTGAAAGGGAGACCCACAAATAATGGGAAAACAGCTTTCTTTGAGGATTGTAGACACCTGGAACAGACTTTCAGTGAAAGTGACAGCCAAAACAGTAGCAGATTCAAGCATGCTTGGGACGGATATGAAAGATTTTAGTGGCGGAGGAAAGTTGAAGACCCAGATTGAGTAAGAGCTGTGACAGAACAGTAGGCAGTTTGAATGGATAGACAGTTCTCTTCTGCTGACATCTTCTCTGGATTCTATTTTGCTGGGTGTCATTTAGGTCCTTTGTATTTCTTTCCTGTCTAGAATCAGTAATTCTGGAGCCTTTCATTAAAGTGCATCACTCAGCACGTAAGCCAGAATGTCTAAAGTTCCACCTGTATTTTATAAACTGCAACAGGAGCCGTGAATCATTGCCCTGAAAGTTTCAGTTCACACACATTTATCTAACGCAGGGATTCGCATGGTTTATAAACCTGTTTATAAAAGGATGTCCATATATTTTCTGTGGTATATAATTAGAATGAGGGTGAAATAACCCCCTGTTTACGCACAGAGACAGGATTTTATAAAGTTGGTTGATTTGTGTATTTCTTGCTTATGGAAATATCTGTGCATGCACTTCCAGCCGAGACCTCCACCAGTTTGCCCACATCCTCTACCACTTGCTTCAGACCCCCCACCCCCAAAAACTGAAAAAGAGAAGTTAGATTTAATATCTGCCACTTGATTAACAGATGTGAGAGTGTGCACACGTGTTTGATAATGTTTATGCGCATGTAAATGTGTGTGTACACTTCCAAACCCCACCGTGGAATGCTCTCAGGGTACCATCAGTGTGCCTGTACTCCCATCCTTCTGAAAATTCGCTTACTGTGCACAAAGGCTATCTAGGTGTGTATATGTTGATTTTATACGCACAACCCCCATGTAAGTCCCATTAGGACCAATTAACGGGCATCTGTTTTCCTGTGAAAACCATCACATTGCTGTACGTATCCACTTGAATTATGTAGCCATCAAAGCATGATTTTTTGCTTAGGAATGAACAAGAAATGAAGTGGAATGAGTAAACTCTACTTCCATCCCCTTAATTCAAGGGCCCTAGGGAAAGAAGACATCACAGTTAGCCACCAGCACTAAAATACTTTGCTGGCAGGGAGTTACTGCATAGTCTCTTTCAGTTTAACATGCATGTCTCAGCTGTGATCATGTTTATGCCAGAATAATAATCTCTGCTCCCTCTGTATGCTGATGTTTTCTGTGAGGATGCAGGCCTATGTTATCACCGGCCTGCTCGCTCCATGTTCTGAAACTCTTTGTGTAAAGTAATTACATAGCAAAATGCTGCAGTTGTGATGAAGCAGAATCGTAGCTATTGAGATGTTTACAAAGCTTTGTGGTGAGCCAAATATTGGAAGTTGTGGACTATAAAAATGTTAAATAAAGAAATAAAGAAAAGGAGAGATGCTTGGGGTGAGCTATGTTGATCTGCCCGAGCAGAAGGCGATGAGAGCGTTGTAGGGCTGGCAGCAGGGAAATATTCTTGCAGGGTGCACAGGAATGAGTGGGCAGACCAGATATGCCACTTGGCCTTTTGGTAAGCAGTATGTTTATTTGCTGTTCTTGTATTTAAGCATCTGTTAGTAATCTGAGATTAAAACCATTTCCTAAGCAGAAATACGTTGTGTCCTAATTTCACTCCAGTTTGGGAAACACCACTAAATTTGTTTTCTCGGTCCTTTTTAGTTTTAATTGGAAGTGTAGTCTCTGCAGCTAGTGCATGTGTTTTCCTTGTGAAAACCTCATTTGAGTCTGTTTCTAGTCCCCGTTGTCTCTGACGTACCTTGATTACTCAAGGGCTTTCTGAATGTCGTTTCCCTCCCCCGAGCTGCTTCTGTGTGTGTGTTTGAATTTGTGAGCAGATTGTGCCCTCTTTGGCCCTCACCAGTCCAAAGCGGCTCTGCTGCCCTGCCTGGGGATACATCCAAGCTCTGCTTTACAGCCTT